>NC_012873.2:45923362-45926091 GCF_000003195.3 Sorghum bicolor | reverse complement strand
GGAGAGGTTTTGATCTTCATTTCTTGGAAGGAGGTGGCTAAGAAAGGTTAGTTGATGCCTCTAATGCCTCATTTTGTGCCCTCTTGCTCAATTTGAGCTACTTTTTGGATCTAGGGTTTCACCATGAGAGAGAGAGAGAGTAGAATAGCTAGGTATGGTCTATTTTGCTCAAATAAAGTTGCTTATGATGGATATATGATGTCTCTCCTATCTTGTTTTTTATGTTTACTTCTCTAATTTGTGAAACCAAGAAATATATATGTAGTAGTTTCCATGAATGGTGTTTCCATGCTTGGGAGAGAAAGATAAGTTTTCTTTTTAGTTTTTTAAATTATATGGTTTAGGATGTTATTTTTTATGTAAATTTGATTTAATTACGCGATAAGCATTTTTTATATATGAAGTTGCTTCAGATGTTGCCTCTCCTCTCACCATTTCCATGTTTCATTCTCAAATTTTTTAGTGATATAATATATTTAGTTTCAATCAATAGTGTTTTTGTACCTTGTCAAATTTATTTTAGTGATATAAAGATATATATTTATGGTTTTGTCTTTATTTTTGATACTTGTTTTACTTTTTCAATTTGATTTAATTGTTAGGTGTTCTTTTATTTTTGATGACATATATTCGTAGACAATATTTCAATTAATGTACTAACTTTTCAACAGGTCAAAATACAAGGTTTGAGGTTTTGATCTTCATTTCTTGGAAGGAGGTGGAGGTGGCTAAGAAAGGTAAGTTTTCTTTTTAGTTTTTTAAATTATATTGTTTAGGATGTTATTTTTTATGTAAATTTGATTTAATTACGCGATAAGCATTTTTGTGCCCTCTTGTTTAAGATGTTGCCTCTCCTCTCACCATTTCCATGATTCCTTTTTCAATTTGATTTAATTGTTAGGTCTTCTTTTATTTTTAATAACAAATATTCGTAGACAATATTTCAATTAATTTACTAACTTTTCAACAGGTCATGATGGAGAGGTCCTTATGGATGTATAACTTATCAAGACTAGATCCATCATATATACCTGAGGTGCATAGGTTTGTTGATGCCGCTAAGAACCATGCTTTGAGAACAAAGACGAAGCATATATATTGTCCATGCTACGACTGCAGAAATATTCTTCTATTTGAAGATACTGAAGTAATCATTTCTCATCTAGTCTGTCGAGGATTTATGAAGGATTACTTGATTTGGACAAAGCATGGAGAGGGTAGCTCAGCGCCTTATACAGTTGGGGACCCAACACACATCGACACCGATGGTCCAGGCATGCCTGCTGATCAGTTTTTCCACGACATACCCCAGAGTGAACATGTTGTGCCAAATGTTACCGCTGGTGGATTTGCTGGGGGAAATGATGGTGCAAGAACTCATGTCTTACCAAATGATACGGCTGCAGAAGATGCTGAATTCTTGGAGGCAATGTTGCGTCGTCATACTGAACCTTCAATGTTATTAATGAAAGGAATGGAGGCCTTGAAGAAGGCAGCAGAAGAGCCTTTGTATGATGAGTCTAAAGGTTGTACCAAAGAGTACACAACGTTACGAGCTGTGCTAAAACTGTTGATGGCAAAAGCCAGGTATGGTTTGTCCGATGCTGGATTCGATGCGTTCTTAAGTATTATCGGCGATATGCTTCCAAAGGAGAACAAAGTTCCTGCTAACACGTACTATGCAAAGAAGCTGATCAGTCCGCTAACTATGGGTGTCGAGAAGATCCATGCGTGTAGAAATCATTGTATCCTGTACCGAGGTGATGATTAAAAGGACTTGGATAGTTGTCCAAAGTGTGGTGCAAGTCGGTACAAGACAAACAAAGAATATCGAGAGGATTGTGCTGCCTCCATGTGTAAAGCAGGGAAGAAGTGAAAGAAGGCCCAAAAGAACACCCAACAGAGTTCAAAACCCATGAGCAAAGATAAAGAAGAGGTTGACTATTATGCGCAGAAAAAGATTCCTGCTTTAGTGATGTGGTACCTTCCAGTGGTAGATCGACTGAGGAGTTTGTTTGCTAACCCTGAGGATGCAAAACTTATGAGTTGGCATGCTTCTGATGAGCACAAAAATGATGGCAAGCTTCGCCATCCAGCCGATGGAAAGCAGTGGCAAGATTTCAAAGACAACCACCGAGACTTTGCCAGCGAACCAAGGAATGTTAGGTTCGCACTGTGTACAGATGGAATGAATCCATTTGCTGAGAGGAGCAGCAAGCATAGCACATGGCCGGTGATTCTCACCATCTACAACCTCCCTCCATGGTTGATGCAGAAGCGAAAATACCTTTTGCTAACCTTACTTATCTCTGGACCAGTTCAACCTGGAGTTGACATGGATGTTTTCCTGGAGCCATTGATGGAGGAAATGAAAATGTTATGGGAAAAAGGTGTTCAAATGTTGGACGAGTATCGCAAAGATTCATTCACGCTAAGAGCAATTATTTTTGTTACTATCAACGATTACCCTGCTCTCTTTATTTTATCAGGGCAATTCAAGGGAAAGGTTGGTTGCATGGTGTGCATAGATGGAACCCATTACGTGTCCCTTAATGCATCTAAGAAGATAGTGTACATGAGGCACAAACGCTTCTTATCGAAAGGACACAAGTACCGCCTGAGAAAGATGGATAAGTACTTTGAAAATAATGATGAAAGGAACTCAGATGCACCACTAGGTAATAGCAAAGGCCATAGAGTTTCAAAATAGGTAGCAACATAAATTGTTT
>NC_012873.2:45905061-45922428 GCF_000003195.3 Sorghum bicolor | reverse complement strand
CGTTGTACACATGGCTAAGGGAGCAGGACATTCCATATGGGGAAACAATTGAGAAACAAACCATCAAGGCTTTGGCATCTGGACCATCACGCCAAGTCATAACATTGCAAACCTATGACATAAGTGGATTCACATTTCATACCAAGTCTAAGGACCAAAAGAGCATGACACAAAATAGTGGTGTTCGATGCGAGGCCGTAGATGACAAAACTGGTGATATTATTACATAATTTGGCTTCATCGAGGACATATGGGAACTAGACTATGGTACGTTTCAGATCCCTGTGTTTCGATGTCAATGGGTTGAAGATAAACATGTCACAGTGGATAATTATGGGGTCAGAGTTCTTGATCTAAGTAAGGTGGGATATAAAGATGACCCATGGATCCTTGCTAATCGTGTTGCACAGGTTTTCTATGCTGAGCAGATCCTTTCTAAGAATGAGAAGAAAAGTACCGACAAACCGAAGCATGTAGTTTTTCCAGGAAAGCAACAAGCAGTTGGAGTTGACGGTGTATCAGATCTGGAGGATTTTAACCAGTTTAGTGATATGTCCCTCTTTGTGGACCATCCTATGAAGATAAAAAATATTGAGCGAAGCATCCCACAGAGTTCTTTGCCATGGGTGCGCCCTGATGGACAAGGAAGAATAGTAGCAGCCTAGATTGTATCATGTAAACGCTTTGTCAAATGCAAAAATGTCCTATTTATGAAATGTATATCTTGATGAGTGGATCAAACTTTGTATTCATGACTATTCGAGTTGGGGACGTCTCGTGTTTCGAAAACGTGTGTGTAGTTGTGGAAATTTGAAATTTTAAAATTTGAGTGGTCCAAACTCTCTCAGATGAAAAGTTGACCCTTACACACAATGTGTATCTTGATGAGCTGGACAAACTTTGTATTCATGACTTTTGTATCTGAGGCTACCAAGGGTCCGCTCAAAGTGACTTTTCAGAAAAAATCCAAGATTTGACTTGGTCAAACTATGTAACAGAACCGTCCAATTTATAAGAATTCAAGTGAATTAGCGACCACGGAGGCGGTCAAGCCAATGGACTTGAACCCATATAAACCCGGTAGTCCGACGAAATCTCAAAAGACCTCGATTCAACCAACATACAACCAAGATCGTACATGATCAAGCATCACCATCACAGATTACAACATTCATCACAGAACATAGTTTTACATCACATCAGAGTTTAAAAGGGGTTATTACAAACCATAGCAATAGCGGAAACAAAGTAGTTTTGAAACAACACCAACTCAGTTTATAATACATGCCAGTTCCATGGTCAAGTCCCAACAAAAGCACAACTGAAGATAAAGGAGGTGATCACGCCCATGATCTATTCATCATCCGCAGCTGGGTGATGACAGTTAGCGCAATAGCCGTGATAGACGACATCATCTGCAACAGGGGTAAATAAAACTCTGAGTACGAGAATGTACTCAGCTAGACTTACCCGTCATAAACCAGAAATAAAGTGACACCAAGGAGTATGCAAGGCTGATCTTAGTGGACTGGTTTGACTCACCTTTTGCATAAAAGCCTTTGTTGTAAGTAGCTTATTTATCAAATTTCAGCAGCAGGTTCGTTACTTAACAACTATCCACTAGATTAGCACCTAGTCTAAGCATACACTTGGTTAACTAAGCATTCCAATAATAACCATATCCAGATTTTCACATAGCTATCATCATTCTCATCATAACCATTAAGTTTATTTAGTGAGTTCTACGTTGCCGCTGCCCAAGTCAAGTTCTCACTATCCGGGAGAGACGGCGATTCGAATCGATTCCTATCCAGCTGGAGGGGTATCCCTAACACTCACCCAATCGTACTTCATGACGGCAGCTCGGATCACCTTTAGCACAACTCCGGACCAAGTCGCGGGTCCGTCCAGCGCCGCACCCCCAGGGACCGCCAATCTGCCAGGGCAGGACTCTAACCTGACACCTGGGCTTACGCCATTGACTCCCCGCACATCCTTGCTACCAACCGGGGTGCGCACTCATACAGAACGGGGTATCCGGCCTGAGTTGCACTCGTAGGCTTCGCGGTCGGAACGACTTATCTGGCCAACTAAGTGATAGGCATGCGTTCAACATGACACGGGGACGTACAGCGATTCGGTCCTTAAACGACACAGACGGGGATAGATTCACACCCAAGACCTCCATGCCTTGTTGCTGCACTATCGTCATCCCGCCCGGTCTCAAATTCATTATTAACACATGGTTATTTCCACGATAGCAAATATAGCCAACCGTGATCATCATCCACTTATCTCTCGCAGGCGACAGGAAATCACCCGGCTTCTACCGAGCTAAGCATGGCTAAGCATTACTTCGATCTTGGACCTACTTTGGTAATGTTTAAGGTGGACAAGGTAGTCATTATGCAGCAAGGATGTAATATCAACGCCTACCACTTAATGCAACAATATAAACCATAGTCATTTGATAGCTGAACATGATACTCAAAATAGTAGGAGGCTTATAATGCTCCGGGGCTTGCCTTCAACGTAAGTAGAGGGACGGTGGTCAGGGCACTCCGGCAAATCCTCCTCCTCCTCAGCTCCTTGAGGTGGCTCCCCTTGCTGTCCTTCCGGCTCCGGCAACTCGAACTCCAGCACCGTCACTCCCTTGGGTACACCTATGGATGCTTGACAAGGAGATGAATATAGGGAATGCACATATGATGCATGATGTCATGATGAGGAGCCAAATGGACATAAAACAAGGTATAACATGAGTGCAAACTTCTAAGATTAAGTGAATCATGGAATAACAAGCAAGTACATACTTCTTCTCTGGTAGAGAGACTAATTGGACAAGTTAAACAAATTCTAGTTATTCCTACTCAGCCACAACCAGTCACAAGTTTTAGCCATAACTTAAGCATCAGTTAACCAAACTAAGCAAGTAAGTACTTTCTGGAAAGCTTAGTAAATTGTCTACAATCCATTTGTAGACATCCCAGCATGATTCCCAATCGAAATATGCTAAAACATACAAAGTTGGCTGGCTGCTCTGGAAAATCCAGAGAGCAAGCACTTTGCAGCAGCTACTTGCAACATGCATAACTTTCAAACTACTTAGCCACATGTCATGAAATTTGGACACGAAGTAGATCAGTAAGTTAGCTACAAGTTTGTTGTAAACAAGTTTCCCAGAAAACATCATCTTCATAAAGTTCTTAATCAATTGCTATCAGCTTGTACAGAAATGCTCTAGGAAAGGCAAAAATAGCTAAAATAATATTTTGCACATATTAAGAATGTATCAAAGGAACAATCCAATTGCACCAGTAGATAGAGCATATCTAAGAAACACCAGAAAACATCATGGCAAGGTCTAAAACTATTTCTATCATCACCTTTTCCATTTATGTAAGTATTAAGGTGATTTAATGAACATATACTCCAATTGTTCCAAAAATCCTAAGAAAATCACAGCAAGCTTCTTATGCTAACATAAAGTCACTGTAAAATTTTCAGAACATTTGCATGTACACATTGTGAGGTATAAAAATAACAAGTTATTATAGGCATGCAAGGCATAAATGTGAAACCCTATCAAAAAGTGTCAAACAACAGATTTCAGATTTTTACTTGCTTTGTCTACTCATAAGTACAACACTCAGCAAGTTTCATCTCAAAAGGTGCTATAACCTATTTATTAAAAATATCACAAGAAACTCCTATTTAAGCAAGAATTATTTTTAACTTCTTAAACAGGCTTCCAAAAATCATGAAAAATTTATCAGAGCCTAAACATAACATAAGTAACAACTCCCTAAATTTGCATGGCCAGCAGATCAACAGATCTCAAGATATAATTACTCACTGAAAAACCAAGATTAATTTATATCTATTTATTTCTGCAAAAACATGGCATGTTTCATATTTTTATTAAAAACTAGAATTCTGCTGGAACCTAGCAAAATTGGAATCGCCACATTTGGATCTCTAAAACTCCAGATATGAATTTTACAAAAACAGCTTTGGCTCTGCACAACAGTGAACCAGAGGGGGTGACACAGAGAGGCTGACATCCGGGACCCACGCGTCAGTGAGACGGGGACAGGGGAGATGCTCGTCGCCGGCGAAGCTCGACGACGACGAGGTCTCGGTCGGATCCAAGGGCACCTACGTGTTCCTCTCATCAAGGCGACTCTGTTGACCTACTTTACGCGCGCTCTACTCGACTCTAGGGTGCTCGCCGTCAGGAATGGCAGAGCGGCGGCGCTGCGCGGCGATACGCCGGCGGATCCAGGCAACGGCGACGCGGTAGAGGTTGCGGACGAGCAAGAGCAGCTTAAGGCGAAGCTATAGGAAGAAGAATCACGGCCAGAGGTGAACCAGAGAGGTCTGGCCACGTTGCCGGTGATCTCTGTGAACTCCGGCGAGGTGAAGCTCGCGACGGAGATGACAATGTGACCTCATCGGAGCTCGGCTAAGGGAATGGAGTGGACGTCGAGGTAGAGGACGTCAAGGCGGAGCTCTGGATGGGCTGGCTTGGCCGGAGATGCGGTGGAACGACCGGAGAAGCTCGCCGAAGCACGGCGGAGCTCACCGAGGCGACGGCGGAGCGAAATGTGCTGCGCTGAGCTTGTGGAGAGCGCGTCTGAGGCGTCCACTCGGTGCGTGGTGACTTGGAGACGCCGTGGGAGCTGACAGGCGGGGTCGTCGACGGCGTACGGTCGACAGGTGGCCGGACACGCGGCGGCGGGTGGCTTCTGTCCAAACTGAATCGGGCGATTCAGTCGCCATGGCCAGTGACTGAATCCCGAAGTTCGTCGACGTTTTACTCTCAGCTCACTCGATGGTTTCGGCTGGGATTTGATCCTCTGGACAGAGCTACGCGAGTTCTACAACTTTGATTACAAGATCAAAGTCTAACTCGGTCTGGATTTCAAACTACAAAGCTCCAAACAACCCTACCTCGAAACTGCGTGATCCAACACTTAGCCAAATTCGGCTAAGTATGAAATCAGCCCTGATTTTTGGCTTGTGAGTGAATTTTGGATGTGTTCTAAGCTTTTTCATAAAATGTCATCAACACAACTTTTGTAGCTTATGAAATTCTCTACAACTTTGCTTCAGGTGTCAAAGACATGCAAAGTTTCTAACACCAGTTTCATAAAACATCTTTGAAAAGAGGTCTAGGAGCCAAAATAAGCCATTCTAGGTTTAACCCTAACCTAAGGGCATTTTTGGCCAAAACCTTCAACATGGACTTTGCTCCAAATGATATTCTAAACATGATTGAAGTATTTTGGAAGACAATGTACACTTGTTTGCATTGGTTACCCCTTATAGCCACTCAATTCAAGTCACACAAGCAATTCAGTCATACATGGTATACATAAGATGACATGTGATCATGATAGATGCTTATGAATGAGCATGATGATGCTTATGTTGATGCAATGCTCATGGTTAACATGCAAGCTAACACTAGGAGTGTTACAGCCCTCCCCCCTTACAAAAATCTCGTCCCGAGATTTGAAAGACGTACCATTTTTCATAGAATGAGGGATAAGTTACTTGTAAATAGTCTTCCCTTTCCCAAGTGGCATCTCTCTCATTTTGACGGTTCCACAAAATTCTAAAAAGTTTGATTACCTTCCCACGAGTAACTCGTTCTTTGACATCAAGAACTTGCACAGGCTTTTCTTCATAAGATAAGTCTGACTGCAACTTGATATCTCTTGTTTCAACTCTCTCTTCGGGTACACGAAGACACTTCTTAAGTTGAGACACGTGGAATACAGGGAAAATAACTCTCCTTTCGGGAGTTAGTTGCACTTTGTAAGCTACCTTACCGCTCTTCTCAATGATTTGGTAGGGACCCACATACCTAGGGGCAAGCCTTCGTTTAACACCAAAGCGATTTACTCCCTTCATGGGCGATACCTTTAGGTACACAAAGTCACCTACTTCAAACTCTATTGGCTTTCTTCTTCGGTCAGCATAGCTTTTCTGTCTAGCTTGGGCGGCTCTCATGTGTTGTTGGATAATGAGAACTTGCTTTTCGGCTTCCTTGACAAAGTCAATTCCGTAGTACCTCCTTTCGCCTGGTTCAACCCAGTTTAGAGGAGTTCTACATTTGCGGCCATACAAAGCTTCGAAAGGAGCCATTTGGATACTCTCTTGATAACTATTGTTATATGAGAATTCAGCTAAGGGTAACCATTTCTCCCATGCACCCTTGGCAGATATAACACATGCCCTCAACATATCCTCTAGGATTTGATTCACACGCTCAGTCTGACCGGAGGTTTGAGGATGATAGGCTGAACTGCGAACCAATTTTGTACCAAGGAGTGAATGCAGATGCTCCCAAAAGCGGGCAGTGAACTGAGGACCTCTATCAGAAATGATAGTGCGAGGCACTCCGTGCAATTTAATTATCTGAGAGAAGTACAACTCAGCATAGTCGGATGACCGGTATGTAGAGTGTACAGGAATAAAATGAGCTGACTTGGTTAAACGGTCAACAATCACCCATATAGAATTGTGTCCTTTTTGAGTAAGGGGAAGTCCAACAATGAAATCCATGCTGATTTCTTCCCACTTCCAACCTGGAACCGACAAGGGTTGCAATAAACCTGCAGGTTTGAGGTGAACTGCCTTCACCCTGCAGCAAGTATCACACCTAGCAACATAAGCTGCTATCTCTTTCTTCATTTTGGTCCACCAGAAACGAGGTCTCAAGGCTTGGTACATTTTGCTACTGCCCGAATGAATGGAGAACTTGGAAGAATGAGCTTCTTCTAAGATCTTGTTGCGTAGGTCACGGTCTTTGGGTACAACTAGTCGATCGTCAAACCACAGTACACCTTTCTCATCTACCTTGAAATGCTTGGTGTCTTGCTCTTGCATTTTTCTTTTTATATGATAAATACCAGGATCAGATTTTTGGAGCTCTATGATTTGACTTTCTAATGACCAAGTGACTATAATGTTGTGTAGGACCACTGGATGCAATAAATTGAAGCCTTCCTCTAGGAGAGGTCTAACATGTTGTTTCCGACTGAGAGCATCAGCTACAACATTGGCTTTGCCTGGATGATAGTGTACTTCTAAATTATAGTCTTTTATCAATTTCAGCCATCTTCTTTGTCTCATATTTAACTCAGGCTGAGTGAATATATATTTGAGGCTCTTATGGTCAGTGTAAATGTGACAAAGATTACCCAACAGATAATGTCTCCAGAGTTTCAATGCATGTACAACTGCTGCTAACTCTAGATCATGAGTAGGGTAGTTGGCTTCATGTTTCCTCAGCTGCCGGGAAGCATAGGAAATAACTCGGCCTTCTTGCATAAGTACACAACCTAGGCCAGTGCCCGATGCATCACAAAAGACATCAAATGGCTTTTCAATGTCAGGCTGTGCCAGAACAGGAGTGGTGGTCAGCAAATGGCGTAAAGTGGTGAAAGCAACTTCACACTCCTCGGACCACACAAACTTCACATCTTTTTGCAGTAGCTTGGTCATAGGCTTAGCTATTTTGGAAAAGTCTGGAATAAAGCGCCGATAATATCCAGCTAGACCGAGAAAACTCCAGACTTCGTGTACTGAAGTTGGGGCCTTCCAGTCTAGAACCTCTTGCACCTTTGACGGGTCAACAGAAATACCCTCTTCGGATAAAATATGGCCTAAGAAAGGCACTTTCTTCAGCCAAAACTCACACTTGTTGAACTTGGCATAGAGTTGATGTTCTCGCAATCTAGTGAGTACAATCCGAAGGTGCTTCTCATGTTCTTGTGCATTTTCAGAATACACCAATATATCATCGATGAACACCACCACAAACTTATCCAGTTCAGGCATGAACACCGAATTCATCAGGTACATGAAATGAGCAGGGGCATTAGTCAGACCAAAGGACATGACTAAATACTCATACAACCCATACCTGGTAGAGAAAGCCGTTTTAGGAATGTCTTCAGGTCAGATCTTGATTTGATGATACCCAGATCTCAGATCAATTTTGGAGAATACTTTGGCCTTGGCTAATTGATCAAACAGGATATCAATGCGAGGCAATGGATACTTGTTTTTAATGGTTACGGCATTCAGCGGACGATAGTCTACACACATACGTAGAGACTTGTCCTTCTTCTTGACAAAGAGAGCCGGACAACCCCATGGAGAAGAACTAGGCCGAATAAGACCTTTCTCTAGGAGTTCTTGCAACTGCTTTTTCAACTCTGCCAATTCATTGGGTGGCATTCGGTATGGCCTTCTAGAGATAGGTGCGGTACCCGGAATTAGATCAATTTTAAACTCGATGTCCCTGTCCGGCGGCAACCCGGGCAAGTCCTCTGGAAAGACATCCGGAAACTCACACACTACCGGAATCTCTGCCAAAGTGAGTGGTCGAATAGCATTGGCTGCGTGACGGATGTCGTTGCTTCTAGGGAGTTGAACTAAGAAAGCTTCTTTACTATCAAGCTCCCTCAACATGATGACCCTAGTTGAAGTGTCTATTAGCACTCCATGATCGCTCATCCACTTCATTCCTAGTATAACATCTATCCCCAAGCCCGGTAGAATCACGAGATTTGCTGAATAAATACGCCCTTCTATGGCAATTTGTACATCCCTCACTACTTGATTTGTAGCAATTTGATTACCAGCTGCACTAATGCAAAATTTTCCACTATCAAGGTCAATGACATGTTGCCCATGCTTAGATGCGAATGCTTGACTCATAAATGAATGTGAAGCTCCCGAATCAAACAAGACAACTGCAGGGTGTTGATTTACAAGGAACATTCCAGCCGTGACCACTTCACCTTCGGGAATTTCTTCAATGGTGGTATAGTGCACTCGGCCGGGACGAGTAGTAACCCCAGCTGCAGAAGTCCTCCTAGGGTAAGGGCAATCTCTCGCCCAGTGACCAACTTGTTTGCAATTGAAACAAGGGCGGTTATCAGGAGGAGTCTTGGGACCTCCTTGACCCGTGGCACCTCTGGGGAGAGCAACTGTGAAGGACTTGCGAACTCCCGTCTTCACATTTGACTTTTTCTGTGGCGGCCTGTACCTTGTCATAGCATTGGGTGGGCGATAGGCCGGCTTACTTGCCACTCGAGCCTTGGACTGCGAAGCACCTGCCTCATAGGCCCTCTAGCGGTTCTTGGATGCGGCATACACAGCATTGGAATTCTCTTGAGTCAATACATCACTCACAAACTCATTGAAGGTGGTACTCTTGTTACCAGCCATGTTCTTGGACAACTTGGGTCCCAACCCTCTCTTGAAACTAGCGAGCTTCTTGACTTCAGTGTCAACCATCTCAGGACCATAGCGAGACAAATTATTAAAAGCATGAAGATACTCAGTTAAGCTTCTAGTGCCTTGCGTCAGGTTCATGAACTCAGTGTGCTTGATAGTCATTAAGCCTTGTGGAATATAAGTGTTCCTGAAAGCAGTTGTGAACTGATCCCAGGTTACAACAGCATTGGCAGGTAAGCTGGTCCTGTAATGACTCCACCAGACACCTGCTTTGCCCTCCAACTGGTGGGCTGCATATTCCGCCTTCAGCTCTTCGGTTAACCTTAGCAAACGGAATTTCTGTTCAAGAGTGTTAAGCCACTCATCAGCTTCTAGAGGTTCAACAGCCTCCTTGAACAGCGGTGGCTTGGTATCCTGGAAATCCTTGAAACTGTTGTACTGATTAGCCTCTCCGCCTTGGCGGGCATGGCGACCACCCCGGTTCTGCTGTGCCATAGTTTGCATAGCCTCATTGAGCATACGCTGGCCCTCAACAAGAGCTGCCAATAGCTCAGTAGGCGTAGGCGGGGGAGGAGGTGGTGGCGGTGGCACCTCGTTGTGACCGGAGCGAGTATTGCGAGCCATTTGCACAAGGCATACCAAGCGATTGTTTCAGGCGACAGATATTATTGTCATGAACTTCAATTGCTGCCATACGGAATTCAATGAAATAAATTCACATAAATTAAGCCGCAATAATCCATGTACAATAAGAAAATATCTTCCATGACACTTGGTTATTCTCGCGATCAATCACAGCCACAATTTCTCACAGATTAAAGACATTGCAGAGAATTATTTAGGCTCAACATAAAACATGGAGCATCACAAATAAGTGCATAGGGTTACATAGAGTCATTGCCACAACTTAAGGGTTTACAGGAGGGGCACCATGGCCAAATACATAGAGTCTCAACTAAAATTCAGATTACATGTCCATTGCACAAAGAGATGAAAACTGATACATGATCATAAAATCATCGCTAGGCTACATATCTTCCTCGGATTCACCATTAGAAACGATGCCATCATCCTGATCTTCCTCACTAGGAGCTTCTTCATGATAAAAAGGGGCTGGATGTGGAATAGGATTTATGATATTATTTAAGCGGTGGACATCTAATTGCAGCTCAGCAATCCTAGTAATCAGCTCTTCCTCTCTCATTTCAGCATGGAACAAGGCTCTAACCCTAGGAGCTTCTCTGTTTTTAGCCAAGCGCATAGCCTCATCTCTCTCTCTAGTCATTTGCATCATGCGGGCTTGTGCTTCATTGCGCTCTCTAACTGCGTTCGCAACTTGATTGCGGCGGGCTTGCAAAGCGGTGTGATAGTTTTGGATTTCAGTTTGTGCATCCATAAAAGCCTTGCGGTGCTTGCGCACTCTCTTGCGCAGTTTGCGCTGTCCAACCTGAGCTTGCTGAAGCGCTAGCATGGCATCTATGTAGGTGTCCTGGCGCACATAGTACAACTTAAGTACCGCTAGCATGGCACTCATGGTAGGGCTAGAACTATACCCTAGCAAGGTTTCTCTCATCTCTAAAGACTCATTCCCAACCTGGGACACAAATGTGTCAGTCACACTCACTCTGGGAACGGATCCCGCTGGGCCATTCACCAGCTCATCACCATGCTCTTGGCAAATCTCTAGTAAAACCTCCAGGGCTGCTACCTGGGCACCCTCCCAAGGAGTTTGGCCATCACAGTCAACTAACCAACCTAGCCACTGTGGGTTATTTGGACAAGGGGGAACTGTAATTTGGACATCCACCCAAGGTAAGGCCCCTGCATGCTCAGCCTCGGTCCAAGTGTACTTAGGTGGTTCCTCATATCCAACTGAACTTAGCACCCTCCACAACAAAGTAGGAGTGCCAAACATGTCCAGGAAAGTCTCACTCGCGTGCGGGGCTGCCATCTGTAGAAAGACCACATTTGAGTAAGGGAGATTAATTACAAGGAGAGATAAAGAATCATATTTTCAGAATTTAATACCCAAGTATTGCATAAAGAATGTATGAATGATTTATGATGCATGCACGTTCCATACGTCCTTTCCATTTCTAGAAGAAAGTTCTAACGGTATAGTCGGTGGCATACATACGTTCACTCTTATACGCAACTACACGGTCTACACGTTTCGTTGTTAGTGTACCTGCAGAAAATTTCATTTCAGCCCAGCCCCACAATAATATAAGTGCAGAAATGTAAATCTAATCAACAATCAATCAAGCTAGGTACTCCGGTATATATTCCCGAACATATACCGCAGCACACTACCCATTTGGGATACACCCACATATACATCAAATATGTACACATGGCTGCACCTACTACCCACAATTAAGTACTTCATATATACATGTGTGAAACATGTAAATATTTCAGTAACCACAGCTAACACTCCCCTAGACCGACGGTTGGACGGTCATGCTCTCACAGCTCACACTTACCGTAGCGTAGAGGCATATAGATCCATACATTACCACTCAAGCAAGTGGCATCCATACAATTTCACGCCGTATGGACGACGAAAGAAAACAAACAATGCTTACCATGGCGTAGAGATATGTGATCCATTCATTACCACTTAAGTAAGCGGTATCCATATAATTGCACGCCATATGGACGACGAAAGGAAAAACCCCCATGTTAGTAATATTAAGCCACCTAGAAGTCCTTATATGGGCATAAAGGGTATGACCACTGGCATGGTATAAGTTATCAAAACATTTTTAAAACAGCCCTACATATAGCTTAATTTTGCCAAATTAGCTTGGGAAAACCAAATTCATTTGTTTTTAAATACATCTATGATGGTTAAATGCTTAATCTTGCTCTGATGCCAGCTGTAACAGAACCGTCCAATTTATAAGAATTCAAGTGAATTAGCGACCACGGAGGCGGTCAAGCCAATGGACTTGAACCCATATAAACCCGGTAGTCCGACGAAATCTCAAAAGACCTCGATTCAACCAACATACAACCAAGATCGTACATGATCAAGCATCACCATCACAGATTACAACATTCATCACAGAACATAGTTTTACATCACATCAGAGTTTAAAACAGGTTATTACAAACCATAGCAGTAGCGGAAACAAAGTAGTTTTGAAACAACACCAACTCAGTTTATAATACATGCCAGTTCCATGGTCAAGTCCCAACAAAAGCACAACTGAAGATAAAGGAGGTGATCACGCCCATGATCTATTCATCATCCGCAGCTGGGTGATGACAGTTAGCGCAATAGCCGTGATAGACGACAACATCTGCAACAGGGGTAAATAAAACCCTGAGTACGAGAATGTACTCAGCTAGACTTACCCGTCATAAACCAGAAATAAAGTGACACCAAGGAGTATGCAAGGCTGATCTTAGTGGACTGGTTTGACTCACCTTTTGCATAAAAGCCTTTGTTGTAAGTAGCTTATTTATCAAATTTCAGCAGCAGGTTCGTTACTTAACAACTATCCACTAGATTAGCACCTAGTCTAAGCATACACTTGGTTAACTAAGCATTCCAATAATAACCATATCCAGATTTTCACATAGCTATCATCATTCTCAACATAACCATTAAGTTTATTTAGTGAGTTCTACGTTGCCGCTGCCCAAGTCAAGTTCTCACTATCCGGGAGAGACAGCGATTCGAATCGATTCCTATCCAGCTGGAGGGGTATCCCTAACACTCACCCAAGCGTACTTCATGACGGCAGCTCGGATCACCTTTAGCACAACTCCGGACCAAGTCGCGGGTCCGTCCAGTGCCGCACCCCCAGGGACCGCCAATCTGCCAGGGCAGGACTCTAACCTGACACCTGGGCTTACGCCATTGACTCCCCGCACATCCTTGCTACCAACCGGGGTGCGCACTCATACAGAACGGGGTATCCGGCCTGAGTTGCACTCGTAGGCTTCGCGGTCGGAACGACTTATCCGGCCAACTAAGTGATAGGCATGCGTTCAACATGACACGGGGACGTACAACGATTCGGTCCTTAAACGACACAGACGGGGATAGATTCACACCCAAGACCTCCATGCCTTGTTGCTGCACTATCGTCATCCCGCCCGGTCTCAAATTCATTATTAACACATGGTTATTTCCACGATAGCAAATATAGCCAACCGTGATCATCATCCACTTATCTCTCGCAGGTGACAGAAAATCACCCGGCTTCTACCGAGCTAAGCATGGCTAAGCATTACTTCGATCCTGGACCTACTTTGGTAATGTTTAAGGTGGACAAGGTAGTCATTATGCAGCAAGGGTGTAATATCAACGCCTACCACTTAATGCAACAATATAAACCATAGTCATTTGATAGCTGAACATGATACTCAAAATAGTAGGAGGCTTATAATGCTCTGGGGCTTGCTTTCAACGTAAGTAGAGGGACGGTGGTCAGGGCACTCCGGCAAATCCTCCTCCTCCTCAGCTCCTTGAGGTGGCTCCCCTTGCTGTCCTTCCGGCTCCGGCAACTCGAACTCCAGCACCGTCACTCCCTTGGGTACACCTATGGATGCATGACAAGGAGATGAATATAGGGAATGCACATATGATGCATGATGTCATGATGAGGAGCCAAATGGACATAAAACAAGATATAACATGAGTGCAAACTTCTAAGATTAAGTGAATCATGGAATAACAAGCAAGTACATACTTCTTCTCTGGTAGAGAGACTAATTGGACAAGTTAAACAAATTCTAGTTATTCCTACTCAGCCACTGGTTTAGTAGACAAGCCAACCAGTCACAAGTTTTAGCCATAACTTAAGCATCAGTTAACCAAACTAAGCAAGTAAGTACTTTCTGGAAAGCTTAGTAAATTGTCTACAATTCATTTTTAGACATCCCAGCATGATTCCCAATCGAAATATGCTAAAACATACAAAGTTGGCTGGCTGCTCTGGAAAATCCAGAGAGCAAGCACTTTGCAGCAGCTACTTGCAACATGCATAACTTTCAAACTACTTAGCCACATGTCATGAAATTCGGACACGAAGTAGATCAGTAAGTTAGCTACAAGTTTGTTGTAAACAAGCTTCCCAGAAAACATCATCTTCATAAAGTTCTTAATCAATTGCTATCAGCTTGTACAGAAATGCTCTAGGAAAGGCAAAAATAGCTAAAATAATATTTTGCACATATTAAGAATGTATCAAAGGAACAATCCAATTGCACCAGTAGATAGAGCATATCTAAGAAACACCAGAAAACATCATGGCAAGGTCTAAAACTATTTCTATCATCACCTTTTCCATTTATGTAAGTATTAAGGTGATTTAATGAACATATACTCCAATTGTTCCAAAAATCCTAAGAAAATCACAGCAAGCTTCTTATTCTAACATAAAGTCACTGTAAAATTTTCAGAACATTTGCATGTACACATTGTGAGGTATAAAAATAACAAGTTATTATAGGCATGCAAGGCATAAATGTGAAACCCTATCAAAAAGTGTCAAACAACAGATTTCAGATTTTTACTTGCTTTGTCTACTCATAAGTACAACACTCAGCAAGTTTCATCTCAAAAGGTGCTATAACCTATTTATTAAAAATATCACAAGAAACTCCTATTTAAGCAAGAATTATTTTTAACTTCTTAAACAGGCTTCCAAAAATCTTGAAAAATTTATCAGAGCCTAAACATAACATAAGTAACAACTCCCTAAATTTGCATGGCCAGCAGATCAACAGATCTCAAGATATAATTACTCACTGAAAAACCAAGATTAATTTATATCTATTTATTTCTGCAAAAACATGGCATGTTTCATATTTTTATTAAAAACTAGAATTCTGCTGGAACCTAGCAAAATTGGAATCGCCACATTTGGATCTCTAAAACTCCAGATATGAATTTTACAAAAATAGCTTTGGCTCTGCACAACAGTGAACCAGAGGGGGTGACACAGAGAGGCTGACATCCGGGACCCACGCGTCAGTGAGACGGGGACAGGGGAGATGCTCGTCGCCGGCGAAGCTCGACGACGACGAGGTCTCGGCCGGATCCAAGGGCACCTACGTGTTCCTCTCATCAAGGCGACTCTGTTGACCTACTTTACGCGCGCTCTACTGGACTCTAGGGTGCTCGCCGTCGGGAATGGCGGAGCGGCGGCGCTGCGCGGCGATACGCCGGCGGATCCAGGCAACGGCGACGCGGTAGAGGTTGCGGACGAGCAAGAGCAGCTTAAGGCGAAGCTATAGGAAGAAGAATCACGGCCAGAGGTGAACCAGAGAGGTCTGGCCACGTTGCCGGTGATCTCTGTGAACTCCGGCGAGGTGAAGCTCGCGACGGAGATGACAATGTGACCTCACCGGTGCTCGGCTAAGGGAATGGAGTGGACGTCGAGGTAGAGGACGTCAAGGCGGAGCTCTGGACGGGCTGGCTTGGCCGGAGACGCGGTGGAACGACCGGAGAAGCTCGCCGAAGCACGGCGGAGCTCACCGAGGCGACGGCGGAGCGAAATGTGCTGCGCTGAGCGAGTGGAGAGCGCGTCTGAGGCGTCCACTCGGTGCGTGGCGACTTGGAGACGCCGTGGGAGCTGACAGACAGGGTCGTCGATGGCGTACGGTCGACAGGTGGCCGGACACGCGGCGGCGGGTGGCTTCTGTCCAAACTGAATCGGGCGATTCAGTCGCCATGGCCAGTGACTGAATCCCGAAGTTCGTCGACATTTTACTCTCAGCTTACTCGGTGGTTTTGGCTGGGATTTGATCCTCTGGACAGAGCTACGCGAGTTCTACAACTTTGATTACAAGATCAAAGTCTAACTCGGTCTGGATTTCAAACTACAAAGCTCCAAACAACCCTACCTCGAAACTGCGTGATCCAACACTTAGCCAAATTCGGCTAAGTATGAAATCAGCCCTGATTTTTGGCTTGTGAGTGAATTTTGGATGTGTTCTAAGCTTTTTCATAAAACGTCATCAACACAACTTTTGTAGCTTATGAAATTCTCTACAACTTTGCTTTAGGTGTCAAAGACATGCAAAGTCTCGAACACCAGTTTCATAAAACATCTTTGAAAAGAGGTCTAGGAGCCAAAATAAGCCATTCTAGGTTTAACCCTAACCTAAAGGCATTTTTGGCCAAAACCTTCAACATGGATTGCTCCAAATGATATTCTAAACATGATTGAAGTATTTTGGAAGACAATGTACACTTGTTTGCATTGGTTACCCCTTATAGCCACTCAATTCAAGTCACACAAGCAATTCAGTCATACATGGTATACATAAGATGACATGTGATCATGATAGATGCTTATGAATGAGCATGATGATGCTTATGTTGATGCAATGCTCATGGTTAACATGCAAGCTAACACTAGGAGTGTTACAAACTAGGTCAAACTAGGCACTAAATGACCTCAAAAGAAAAACTTTTGAATACATGGGTGTTAGAGCTCCTCAAGATACACATTCCATACATAGAATATTTTGGCATATGGGAAATGATTGGTAAACTCTAGTCACAAAGTGTTGAATGTGACACAAACTTTATGAAACTATATGTGAGACTTGTGGATTTAGAACTACACTTTTGAAATGCTTTGTCAAATGCAAAAATGTCCTATGTATGAAATGTATATCTTGATGAGTGGAACAAACTTTGTATTCATGACTTTTCGAGTTGGGGACGTCTCGGGTTTCGAAAACATGTGTGTAGCTGTGGAAATCTAAAATTTCAAAATTTGACTAGGTCAAACTAGGTCAAACTAGGCACTAAAAGTCCTCAAATGAAAAAGTTTTAGATACAGAGGAGTTAGAGCTCATCAAGCTCTACCTTTCATACAATATGTAATATGCATTTGAAATTTAAAATAATATAAAATTAATATATAGGTGTGAAACAATATAATTATATTATAATATCATTATACAATTAATATATAAACAATATAATTATGTTACAAATATAGAATATAGAAACAATAATGTTTAAATATTATATTATAATATCAATATGCAATAAAAAATAGTTACCAAAAATATAGAAAACAATAATAATAAAAAATATTACAAAATGTTTTGTATAGGCGGGTGGTATTGACCACC
>NC_012873.2:45775021-45904534 GCF_000003195.3 Sorghum bicolor | reverse complement strand
TTATTAAAAGTATATGATGTATATGATGTCTTCTAAATAATTGTATGTGATGTATTATTAATATTATTGTCCTAAATAATTATTAATTATTCATTGTCCTAATAATTATTAATTATTAATGGTCTTAAATAAATCTATATGATGTTTTATTTTTCTTATAAATATTAATTGTCCTAAATAATTATTAATTGTTCTAAATAAATGTATATGATGTATTATTAATTATTAATTGTCCTAAATAATTATTAATTATTCTAAGTAAATGTATATGATGTATTATTAAATATTAATTGTCCTAAATAATTATTAATTATTCATTGTCCTAAATAATTATTAATTATTAATGGTCTTAAATAAATCTATTTGATGTTTTATTTTTCTTATAAATATTAATTGTCCTAAATAATTATTAATTGTTCTAAATAAATGTATATGATGTATTATTAATTATTAATTGTCCTAAATAATTATTAATTATTCATTGTCCTAAATAATTATTAATTATTCTAAATAAGTATATATGAAGTATTATTAATTATTAATTGTCCTAAATAATTATTAATTGTCCTAAATAATTATTAAATGTGTATGATGTCTTATTTTTCTTATATACATTATGCATATGCTAAGTAGTTATTATTTATTTTTTATAATGCAATTATTTACAATGCAATTATATATATGTACGTATAAAAATAATAAACAATTAATATTTGCTTTTAGTTTAAGTGTCTAAGTAATTATTATTTCTTTCTTTATAATGAAACTATTTATAATGCATGATGCATATGCTAAGTAATTATTTGATAGATTATCACGATGGCTTCTCCAACCCCAAACCAAGCGTCAGGGTCTGACCGCATCGACCAAGCACCGGCAAAAGGTTCGGACCACACAGAGAAAGTGCAAGTGTCACACAGCACCGAGCAAGAGCAAGGGTCGGACCACACGGAGAATGCAAAAGAACGTGAATCAAGTCCTTCGTACGAGACCTCCCCTAGTGACATTCCAGATCCTCGTATAGAGAGGAACACTCGTCGTGAATTAGAACGTGACCCTGATTACATTCCAGAAGTAGATGAGGTGATGAATTACTCATCCATAATTAAATCTTTCTAACTTTTATTTCCCTCAGTATATGTACAAGAATGATTTATGTTTTTAACTTTTAACATGAACGGGATAACAATCTCAGTTTCATGAGCTGAAAGAGATCCTATCCCAAGAAGAATTCACACATGAAGGTGCACCCGAACCGACGACGGAGACAACCACCGAGAAGACCACCGAGAAGACTGATGATAGGAAAAGGAAACGAGGTGACAGAGGATTGAATCAGTTTCCAAAAGTCACATTTAGAATTACAGATGTGAGCCCGACAGGACAACCCCTAGCTCCTCCAGAGGCCTTACCTAAGTGGCGTAACACACTTGGATTCTTAGTTAGGGACCATCTTGACATCACAGTCAGGGAGTGGTGAAAGTTCCTTGTTTGGTTTTGGTAATTGAGTGACAACTTAGGTGGACTAATAGTGTTTATGTGAGATACACAGGAGATTAGTCCACAGGTGATGATGTGATGATGGAGGAGCTCATTGCACATGAGACATGACATGGAGTCATGTGACCAAGGTGGAGAAGATCAAGATGAGGCTTGGCTTGATGGACCGGTTGCAAGAGTGAAGGGCAAGTCGGAGGCTTTGAAGCGAGGGACCGCGTGTGACGGTGAAGCTTGAGCAAGACTTGGCGCCGATGGACCGAGGCAACGGTGAAGAGCAAGTGAGGTCAAGATCGATGAACCAATACGGTCACGTGATGATATGAAGTGGATCATATCATTTGGTGATTGGTTGGTGCATGTGTTGCATCAACATTGGAGGAGATGGAATGGAATGCGCAAGGCAAAGGTATAACCTAGGGCATTTCCATTTCACCGGTCATAGGTGTGTAGAGAAGTTTATGACCGGATTTAGGATAGATGGCCGTACTATCAAGAGGGGCAAGCTTGTTTGCATAACGGTCATCTAGTGCCACTTGAGCGATCTAACTTTGCATACGTGTTAGGATCGAGTGGTGTGGCAAGTTGAGAGGTTAACTCCCTTGGAAAAATGTTTGTGAAAATGCTAACACACATGCACATGGTGGTGTACACTTGTTGGTGTTGGCACACTTTACAAAGGAGGTGGTGTTCCTAGGCTTGCGAGGCGGGATTCGACGCTTTTGAGAAAATTAAGTGCATATTTTCTATTGCGCCGGTGGGAAATTTGGAAGTCATGGGAGTGTTTCTCAGGCACCGGACGCTAGCCTTCAGCGTCCGGTGTGCTGTCGGGTGTAGCAGAGTGCACCGGACGCACCGGAGAGAGTTCGGTGCTCAGCGTCCGGTGTGCGGGCGGTTTGGCGACCCTCTCTGCGCATGAGTCCGGTGAGCACCGGACGCTCAGGGTGCGTCCGGTGGCTTGCGTCCGGTGACCTTGCGAGTTTGCGAAGCTCTCTGCACACGAGTTCGGTGTGCACCGGACGCATCCGGTGTGACGCAGTAGAGCGTCCGGTGGTGCTGTGCAGGCGCGCGTGCGCAGTAGCCGTTGGCGGCAACGGTCGACTTCAAACGGCTAGTAACACGTGGCGGTCAGCTGAGCACCGGACGCTGGGGGTTGAGCGTCCGGTGCCCTCGGGTTTTACCCAGTGAAGGGGCAACGGCTAGTTTAGCCCTTGGGGCTATAAATAGAAGTGGTGGCCAGCCTTGGCTGGTGTTGAGCACCCTTGGGACTTAGTGTCCATGCTTGGGGAGTGCTAGGAAGGCCTCTAACTCACTTGTGCTTGCAAGAGTGCGAATCAATAGCGAGTGAGTGATTCTAGTGCGTTGCATTGAGAGATTGCATCGAGTGGCACTAGGTGTTCGTGTTGCAAGCCGGTGGTGCTTGTTACTCTTGGAGGTTGCCACCTCCTAGACGGCTTGGTGGCTTGTGACTCCGTCGAAGCACGCAAGGAGATTGTGCGGTGCTCCGGAGAAGAGATTGTGAGGGGTACGGTGCTCACCCCGCGGGGATCGCGAAGAGCAACTCTAGTTGAGCGAGACGTGAAGAGCAACAAGTGGTCCGGCCGGGTCAAGTGCTAGAGCTTGTGGTAAGCACTCCACGTGGGAGAGTGTGACTTGTGGGTCACCACTAGCAAGAGGACCGGTGGCAACCTTGGAGCTTGTCTCAACGGGGACGTAGCTTGGTGGCAACCAAGTGAACCTCGGGAGAAAATCATCGTGTCAACATTGTTTATCCCGTTGGTTTGCAAGTCCCTAACACAAGCTTGTTCTTACGTTCATATACTTGTGCTTGTGTAGTTGCTCTTGTAATTAGTTAGCTTGTGTAGCTTGCTAGTTACCTTCTTGCTTGTGTAGCTAGAAGTAGTTCCCTTGCGTGACTAATTTGGTTTGTGTAACCTTGTTAGTCACTTTGCTTAGTTTGTGTAGCTAAGTAAGTTGCGCTCTCTAATTTGGCATTAGTTGCCTTGTTATTGAGCTTGCTAGTGAGCTTAGGCTTTGTGCGCTTTGCCTCACTAGTTTGAGTAGGAGCTCCCCCGGTTTGCAAAGTACTAGTTGCATAGGTTTGTGTGACCTTACTCCTAGAATTGGTTAGGTGAGCTCTTGCTAAGGTAGCACCTTGCTTGCTTGTTTAGGATCTTTTCAAGGTGCTAGAGAACTTAGATAGAGGGGTGTAGTCTTGGCTAGACCGATAGTTTTAATTCCGTATTTGTTTTCGGTTAGCCGGCGTAATAACTTTTAGAAAGGACTATTCACCCCCCTCTAGTCCGCCATCTCGACCCTTCAAGTGGTATCAGAGCTAGGTCTCTCATTTGTGGTCTTCACTGACCCGAGAGGATGGCGGCTTATGGGCTAGATTGTAACATCCCCGATGTTACGGTTACTAAAAGTTGGATCATGGCATCATCAGCATTGCACAGCATATTTGTTAAGCACACCTTGATGCATCAACTTAAAATGAGTTTAATTTGGTTGAATGTGCTTAGGGAATTAAAGTGTGATTATCTTGTATATCGATGCTTGTGTTGGTTGCTAAAACCCTAGGGTGAAAGATTTCCGAAAGGCTTAGGGGTGGGGGAAACCCTGATTTTTGAACCCTAGAATTGCCCCCTTTTGCACAATTCAAAAACTAAGCAAAATTTGAGGTTGAGTTCAAAAGCAAAGTTGTAGATCTTGTCAAGATGTACAACTTTTGTGTTTTGAGTTTTTGAAGTTTCAATACAAAGTTCAAAGTAATTTTGAAAATACAGATTTTTGGAAAGTGTCCCCTTTTCTAATTTGAATCTCCAATTCAAAATCTATTTGGAATTTTGAAAAGTGACCAACATGAAAGTTGTAGAGCTCCAAAAGTTGAACAACTTTCATGTTGGGAGGTTTTCAAGTTGTTTAGGAAAAACAAAAGTAATTTTAGAAATTCTGATCTGCCCCAATTCAAAAATTTGAATTTTCCCCAAATTGGATTTTGAATTTCAAACTGTTTGGTCAAAATCACCATGTTCCACTCAAAATTGGCTTTGGTCACCAAAACATGTTTTGTATCTCACAAAATTTTGCACAACTTTTGTTTTGGTGGAATTTTGGCTCCAGTTCAAATTTTGGGCGAATTTTGCAAAACTACAAACTGAGTGGATCGGGCTTGCTATAGTGTTCGGGCAGGGGGGCTGCTCTGCCGCCGGGGCAGAGCCGCTGCGTCCGGCGCCGCCACGCGCCTGGCCACGCAGCTGCTTGCTGCTGTGCCTCGCCCGGACATCCTCATCCGCATCATCTATCGCATGGATAAAGCCTCGGGTGGCCGGAGTATTTCCTTTCTCCTCTTGGTACCTCACTGCCGACAGCCACCACTCGCCGCCGAAATTCACCTCGCCTGCTTCCTTCCCAATCCACCCGAGCACTCCACTAGCTTCGCCAAGTTCTCAGCAATCGATTGCGCCCCTGAGCGCAAGCGCTAACCCCTCCTTGCCTGCAACCGAGCTGTTTCCTCTCCAACTCCGGCCGAAGCGCCGCCGTAGGCACTCCACCGTGGCCAGCGTCACTCCGAGCCCCTCCACCGCCGCTCTGTGTCTCGCTGAAGTCGCGGTGAGCCCCTGCAGCTTATGCACTGGTTGGTTCGCGCTCTACTCGCTCGTCATGGCCGGCGTTTGCTCGGCCGAGGCGGCCGTCCGCCGTGCCCGTGGTCACGGGGGCTAGGATAGGGGAGAGTGGGTGCAAAGGGTATCTACGGGTGCGCGGGAGACTGGGGAAGCTAACGTGCCTCACTGCGGAGGCCGGGAGCTCACCGGCAGGGAGCTGGAGCTCGCCGGAGCCGTGGCGGGAGGTAGGGGAAGCATCTGACGGGCGGGTCCCGCCCGTCAGTGACCCCGCGAGTGAATGGAGGCGCGTGCGGGCCGAGCGCGCGTGGGCCGGCCTGCGGGCCAATTTCCAGGCCGCCCGCTGCACAGTATCTTTTTCTTTTTCTTTTTGTGCAGTTTTTGCTTTGTGTTTGAATTTGTGTATTAAATTATGTGCTGATTCAAAAATCATGAAAATTTTTGTATAGGTTCCATAAAATGAGTAGAACACAAGAAAAATAGTAGGTTTTCTTTTCTGATAGTTTAAATGTGTATAAAAATTGCCTCTTTTATTTAATGAATAAAACTTCTAGGAATTTTAATAATTTATTAGTATGTCCAAACATCACCAAACTTTGTGGGGAGTCTCTGAATATTATTTCCAGGTTTCACACAAAATTTGATGGCATTTGGATAATGTTTGAATAAAATATTACTAAACCCTTATTTAGTGATTAAGTAATAATTCCAAAATAATTAGACAATGATTAGTTAAATCCTCATAATTAGGGTTTGAGTGACTTTGGGATTATGTGATGACCCAAGATCATTAACCTTAATGACCTTTGGCATTTAATTATTGTTTAGCCTTAATGCTTAATTACTGTCATTAATAATTAATTAAGAGTTAATTAAGGTAAATAGGATTAATAATTAGTTAATTTAGGATAATTATGAATTAAGAAAAGTACTAATTTACAGATGCAACCTCTTGGGTAACGACACTAAGATGTTAAACAACTTTAATTGTTGTTTAATCTGTATTGCACCGAAAGGGCCAGTTATACTTAACTTGGTCCCTTTTTGCATATTTATCACATGCATATCATGAGCATTCATCATTTTGCGTATAGTGCACGTGACCGAAGGAGCGACCGTTGAACCGAACCCCGAGGTCGGTGCTCCATTTGAGGAAGTAGGATCCGAGACTTGGGAAGTCTCCGAGGGTCCCTCTCTGCCCTGCAACCAAGGCAAGCCCCGGATGCATTAACCCCTCCTTGAATGTTTTAAATCTTTTATCACTTATGAATTGAAAATGCTGCATTAGGTAGTTGAGAATTAGCTTAACCTACCTGCTGCATTTACTACCTTGATATTTGTTATCTTGACTTTGGCACCTGTTTTATTTTAAAAATCGCGTAGTGATGCTTAGCCCTGCTACTAGATAGGTTTTCAAATAAGAAAGTTTGAAGGGTTGTTGTGGAATACACTTATGATCAATGATGTTTCAATTTGAGACCGGTCGGTGGACTTGCTTTAAGAATGGAGTCTTAAAGTAGTGTCTCCAACTGTGTCGGTTAAGGACCGGTCCATTGATGGCCCGCTGGGTTGAGAATTTATAGTACTGGCCACTTGCCCTCGGTAAGCCCAGTCTTGTGATCCCTCGACGCGAACAGCTACTCGTGCACTGGGCGTGGAGCGATGGCGAGAGTAGTGTGTACCCACCTTACGGATCTGAGATGACCGGAAAACATCTAGATCGGCTGTAGGATGGTGGAGTACTGTGCTCTCGGGTGCCGCGAACCTGGTCAAATTTGGGGAGAGCTCGATTTGGGTTGATATATGCAAGATTTGGTTCTACATATGTCGGGTGGTTAGGAACTCCAGCTGGATTGCTAAGCGGTTCGAATCGTCGTTGCTCCCCGATTAGGAGACTCAATCCACTGACCCTCATCGTAGTTAATTATGCAACTAAGAGATAAAATGTGAAAAGGGGAAATGTCTCATGAGGTTCGGATCCCAATTCCCAGACTCAGAGTGACATGAAGCTGTGGCCGTTGGATAGATAATACTTCGATTAAGGACTAGGAACTTACAGACTTGTCTGTGAGAAGCAACTAGATAGACTGTCCTCGAACTCCTCGACCTCTTAAGGAGAGGAATTCGCGGGTAAAACTTGAAAGTAAGGATGCACTATTAGTAAGCTTTTTGGCAAAACAATTTGGCTCCCTACTTAGCCACCCCTTGTCTACCCTAAGCCTGCATTCCTGATTTCTCCTCTTTTTCCACCGGGTAAGTCTTGTTGAGTACTCCCGTACTCAGGGTTTCATAACCCCTGTTGCAGGTGAAGGTCAGGAGCCGACTTGTTTCGGACCCTGTTGTGTGACCGTCGTCGAGGTTGACGACGAGGAAGAGTGAGTGTGACCCATGGGCAGGGTCTGTAAATTTGTAATCGGTGTTCTAAAGTTTAAGTTGCTCCGCTGGACCTGGCTTGTAATAACACTCTACTATTTGGAAGAACTCCTTTTGTAAAATAAGTTATGTAATACTTCCGCTGTTTTACTCTGAGATATTATTTTGGTCTTATGTTGTCTGTGATACTGCAATGTCTTTGCAATGAGTGATCCTGGTGTTAAGGTGGCCACTTGCTATCCGGTAAGGGCGAGGAGAAGACATTTTCGTTAAACGACCATTGCTGGTGGTCGAGACGAGCTTGTTTGAAACGCCCCAGGTAGCGGTGGAATGAGCGTCCTGAGATGCTCATCGGACTTCTAAAGTGGGAGGATCCCCGGCATTACCGTCAGAGGTCCTTAGGACAATGACAGGTGTCGGTGGGCCCAAACACTTAGGAGGTTCTGCCACATAGATGTTGAGTGTCCACACATTTTTGATGGCACACACTTTGCACAGTGGAGAAATTGGATGACATGCAATTTTAAGATTATTTCTCCTCAAATGTGGTGGATGGTAGATGTAGGCCTTTCTCATGTGTTGGATGAAGAGAATCTAACTCAAGCACAAGAGAAATGTCTACATCTCGACTACCAAGCTACTAACATCTTCTATTCATCTATGAAAGATAACATATTTGGTGAGATCATGGATATGAAGTCCGCTCATGAGATTTGGAGTTATCTCAATGAGAAATATGGAGCGATCACCAAAGAAGATGATGTGCCAAAGGTGGATGCATGTGAGGATGTTGAGCATGACCACAACATGGCGGTTGTGGAGGATTTCTCCACCTCATGGACAAGTGAGGATGAAGATGATGGCTATGAGAGTGATGCTTCTACAAGCTCATCCACTTCATCACATTCCTCCATGTCTCACGGTGACGGCAAGGTATCTATTGGAGGTGTGATTGTTGATTGTGATGATCCAAATTTTGAGCTTGTATGTAGACTCACCAAAGCTTTAAGAAATGAGATGGCTAAAACAAGTAAATTGAAAAATGAAAACTCATTTCTAAAGACCACATGTGAACAACAAAAGCATCTACTTTATGTTACTACTTGTTCACATGAGGAGCTAACATTGGTTCATGAGGAACTTTGTGTTACTCATGATAACTTGGTAAAAGATCATGCTTTTCTCACTAAGAAGATTTCTAATGAAGAAATTAAAACTAGTGAGAGCTCATCACTTGGGTCAAATGATCAATCACATATTGCTACTAACCTTTGTGATGTAGGCAAGAAGCATGTATCCACCTCTTGTGATGTTTTATTATCTATGCCATGTTCTTCACAATTAGATATTTGTTCTACTTCCATGTCTTGTGAGACTAACCTTTTGAAGGAGAACAATGAGCTCAAAAATGAAGTGAAGAATTTGAGAAACAAGTTAGAGAGGTGTTACAACTCAAAAGTCACCTTTGAGCATATATTGAAGACTAAAAGAGATTATGGTGACAAATGTGGCCTTGGCTTCAAGAAGAAGATGAAAAAGGGCAAAAGAAAGCAAGAGAGAGAAAAGCTCTCTCATTTCATGTGCTATCGGTGCCATGAAGTGGGTCATCTTGCTAATGGTTGCCCAAACAAAGAGAAGCTCAAGAAGATAAAAGAAGAAGAGAGGCTAAAGCATGTCAAGTGCTTCAAGTGCCGCACTTGGGGTCATCTCACCTCAATGTGCCCAACCAAGCAATTGGTGAAGCAACAAGTAAAGCCTCCACTTAAGCCACAAGATGAGCAAGAGAAGAAGCCCCAAGTTCAAGTCAAGATCAACCATCATGGTGATGACTTGATTATGAAGAAGAAGAAGAAGAAGACAAGAAGGGGTGGAAGAGCAAGGCATCCAATGCAAATCCAAGATGTCAAGATAATGAGCAAGGATGATGGACACTTTGCCTCGAGGTGTCCTACCAAGTTTGAGAGGAAGGCTCAAGCAACTCTCAAGAGGCAAGGCAATGAGAAGCAACACATGAGCAAGGAAGAAAAGGCTCAATCAAAGAGAAGTTGCTACTTGTGCCAGGAAAGGGGACACATGGCTTATTCATGTCCCCTAGGTAATAATTCTAAGCCTATTTCAATTGATGATAATACCATGCTTAGAATGGATGGTAATGGTACCTCTATGGTTACTATTGCAAAACATCCCGCTATTCATACTAAGGCATCGCCTAAGTATATTGCTCCTAACTTGAGAGGACCCAAACTAGTTTGGGTACCATCAAAAAGTGGATGATTGTATGTAGGTATCATCGGCATTGGAGGCTTGTTTCAATTGATACTATATTGTTCATCATATGATTGAATCAAGTATTGAAGCCTAGTGCACATCCAAACCCAATGCCATGACAAGAACGTGAAGTCCAAGTGTGCTACAACATACAAGTGTCATATTCAAGTTGTGGTAATTTATTGGATTATTCGATGGATTGCAAATACATGAGTTGAAGCTTGAAAATTAGATGATCATGAGCTAACCAAGGTATATCTCTGTTGATCACATTTATTTGGGTGCATATGAGTTGATTGAATTGGATATATATGCAATGTTGCTTGCTATAAGGTGTTTGAATGGATAAATGCTTAGTAATCAAGTTTGGATTGATTTGAGTTGAATAAGTTCATAAGATGACACTTAGTAAGTGGATTGAATAGATTTATGTCTTGTGAAAGTATTCAAACAAGTCTATTTCAAGTTTGATTCAATTTGGAGAAGTATAGCTCAATTGTTTGAAATCTGTCCAACATTGAGAATCTGAGCTAGCTGAGATCAAGTCAGAGTTTGAGTGACCAAATCTATTTGTAATGGCTTGAAATTTGGTATGCATGCTGTACACTTATCATAGAAGATGCTGTAGAAATTTCATGAAGATTGGATAAGGGATACTTTGGTTTTGGAGTAGATCTTATCAGCTATAGTGCAGCAGTTTTCAGCATGTAGCAGTGGTGGAAGAATTGAAATCTGGTAGCAATCTAGAAGTCAAATGAAGATCAAATTTTTACAGCTGCTAGATGACTCAGTAAAGCACATCTCCACCAAATTTCGTACTATTTGGATCTGTTAATTGTGAGATATGAGTTATTCTTTGAAAGGTACAAAATCTGCCAGAAAAGTGACAAATATTGGATTGATCTAGAGTCACTTAAATTGAAAGGTCCTTAAGTGGGAATTATGATTACAAGTGTTTGAGGCACCTAAGTTTGGTTTTGAATTGATCTATAAGCATGACAAGTAACGAGTACAAGGGCATTTGGTTGTGAAATGTACTTGGTGTACACTTTTAGTACTCAAATTGAAGATCAAGATCAAACTCAAGATGAAGATGAAGTTTAAGTTCCAGTAACTATTGGAAATCATTTGGTAGAAAGAAAAGGACTTAAACAAGTAGAAATAAAAGGACTTAAAGAAGGATTCATGGTTACTCATCACATTAAGTCCATCATTTGAATCAATCAATAAATGCAATTCAAGTAAGTGTCAAGAATGGTTCTTTGGAGAGAGGTCACTTCTCCCTACATGAGGGGCGTGCCGCCCGAGGAGTGGGTAAACCAAGTGTTGTGCTTGGAAGGCTAACATGGAAGTGGTGATCTAAAGGACATTTGAGATGCTTAGTTGAAGCAATCAAAAGGATTGATCAAGAAAGCAAGCAACAACCCAAAAGAGAGCTAGTCATGCTATTTCAAGTGATATTCTTAGTAGTTCTCTTATGCAAGCAATGATCAAAAGAAGAAGCAAGTCAACCACAACAAGATAGTGCACTTAATCATAAAGTGGTTTTCAATTCATATGGGTGAAGATTTGATCTATCAATTGGTATCTATGATTGGTCTTCACCAAGCTTATCAATTGGACTTCACATTGCTTTTGGAGAAATGAATTGGAATCTATGTGACTATCCTCTTCTCCAACATAGCAAAGGTATCATTGTATTGTGCATGATCATTTCATTCTTTACTAGTATGCGGTTAGAGCATATAGTACATGCTTCATAGGATCATGCATGACAAATGAAAAGTTTTAAATTCATAACCTACCACTATTGCTTGAATGATTAGTTGATCTAGTGGTATGTATATGAGTTTGTTCATGAGCTAGTAAACCCAAGTACTTGATCTATTTTGGATTGTTAACAAGTGACAAGTACAACATTGGCAAGATAACCCTTAATGAGAGGTGTGAAGAAGCTTGTCATTGGTTCAAACCGGACTTGGGAAGCTCATGATGATTAGAGTACAAGAACAAGACAACAATGCAAGTGGATATCTAGACTTAAAAGTTTCTTCAATTTGTATCCAACAATTGGTACTCAAGATAGCAAATGTTCAAGATAGCAAACAAGTGGTTCCATACTAGAAGAACTTAATTGGTAGAAGAATCCCATATGGTATCGGACAAGATATTTCAAATGATATCACATTTATACATATGGTATCTATCATACAAGAAGGTGGTTCCACAAGTGATCCTCAACTTTAAGTGATCATCAAGCGAAGCAAGTTCCTTCACCAACACGATTGACAAGTGAATGACCCATGCTATGACATAGGGGGAGTGCCCCACCAAATGGTATCAAGGTCAAAGATCCTATGTGGTATCTCAAGAGCAATTCAAGTAATGTCATTCCAACATATATGGTAATGTCCATCAAAAATTCAAGATTCAAGCCTCAACCATCTATCCCAATGCAATCCTTTGTCACAATGAGATGCACACTTTTTCAGTTGGTATGAAGTGATTTAATTTGTATCACATACCTTTTATGGAAATTGATGACAAAGGGGGAGAAGTTGTAACAAAGATATGATCATGGGAGATGTTGGACAACAAAAGATGGGAAGTTGTATGGACATGGACAAAGAGGGAGCAACATTAAGATGGATCAAGAAGGATCAAAATTCTTGAACATGAGAAGCACACAAGTAGGGGGAGCAAGCTCATGAACATTGATTGCTTGCATTTGATTTGTGCATATTCATGTGCTTGCTTGCATTGCATAAGTTTCTAAATACAATATGCATGCTTGAGTGGTGTATGCTAGTTATAGATCTTGATTGATGATATGATAACTAGCATGCAGAGGTTGGTAGCTAGACTTGTGTTCTTCAAGTAAAGACTAGACCCTTGCTTATAATGTTGATCTCACGGGGTTTCTAGTGTTTTTGTTGTCTAGCTACTCATGGTGCTAAGGATGGTGTACATCGAATACTTCAAATGATATCGAATTTGGTATCGAGCTACAAAGGTTTATTCTATACACCTTAGCACTTAGTAGGGTTTTATGGTGCTTATCCAAATCTTGACATAGAGCTTAAATGTTGGATAAGTAGCATAAAATCAAAATCAAGTTAGCAATTTACACTTGTGTGAAGTGCTAGCTTGAAAAAGCTTAATTTTCATATCTTTGTAGAGTTGTCATCAATTACCAAAAAGGGGGAGATTGAAAGTTCCTTGTTTGGTTTTGGTAATTGAGTGACAACTTAGGTGGACTAATAGTGTTTATGTGAGATACACAGGAGATTAGTCCACAGGTGATGATGTGATGATGGAGGAACTCATTGCACATAAGACATGACATGGAGTCATGTGACCAAGGTGGAGAAGATCAATATGAGGCTTGGCTTGATGGACCGGTTGCAAGAGTGAAGGGCAAGTCGGAGGCTTTGAAGCGAGGCACCGCGTGTGACGGTGAAGCTTGAGCAAGACTTGGCGCCGATGGACCGAGACAACGGTGAAGAGCAAGTGAGGTCAAGATCGATGAACCAATACGGTCACGTGATGATATGAAGTGGATCATATCATTTGGTGATTGGTTGGTGCATGTGTTGCATCAACATTGGAGGAGACGGAATGGATTGCGCAAGGTAAAGGTATAACCTAGGGCATTTCCATTTCACCGGTCATAGATGTGTAGAGAAGTTTATGACCGGATTTAGGATAGATGGCCGTACTATCAAGAGGGGCAAACTTGTTTGCATATTGGTCATCTAGTGCCACTTGAGCGATCTAACTGTGCATACGTGTTAGGATCGAGTGGCGTGGCAAGTTGAGAGGCTAACTCCCTTGGAAAAATGTTTGTGAAAATGCTAACACACATGCACATGGTGGTGTACACTTGTTAGTGTTGGCACACTTTACAAAGGAGGTGGTGTTCCTAGGGTTGAGAAAATTAAGTGCATATTTTCTATTGCGCCGGTGGGAAATTTGGAAGTCACGGGAGTGTTTCTCAGGCACCGGACGCTAGCCTTCAGCATCCGGTGTGCTGTCGGGTGTAGCAGAGTGCACCGGACGCACCGGAGAGAGTCCAGTGCTCAGCGTCCGGTGTGCGGGCGGTTTGGCGACCCTCTCTGCGCATGAGTCCGGTGAGCACCGGACGCTCAGGGTGCGTCCGGTGGCTTGCGTCCGGTGACCTTGCGAGTTTGCGAAGCTCTCTGCACACGAGTCCGGTGTGCACCGGACGCATCCGGTGTGACGCAGTAGAGCGTCCGGTGGTGCTGTGCAGGCGCGCGTGCGCTGTAGCCGTTGGTGGCAACGGTCGACTTCAAACGGCTAGTAACACGTGGTGGTCAGCTGAGCACCGGACGTTGGGGGTTGAGCGTCTGGTGCCCTCGGGTTTTACCCAGTGAAGGGGCAACGGCTAGTTTAGCCCTTGGGGCTATAAATAGAAGTGGTGGCCAGCCTTGGCTGGTGCTGAGCACCCTTGGGACTTAGTGTCCATGCTTGGGGAGTGCTAGGAAGGCCTCTAACTCACTTGTGCTTGCAAGAGTGTGAATCAATAGCGAGTGAGTGATTCTAGTGCGTTGCATTGAGAGATTGCATCGAGTGGCACTAGGTGTTCGTGTTGCAAGCCGGTGGTGCTTGTTACTCTTGGAGGTTGCCACCTCCTAGACGGCTTGGTGGCTTGTGACTCCGTCGAAGCACGCAAGGAGATTGTGCGGTGCTCCGGAGAAGAGATTGTGAGGGGTACGGTGCTCACCCCACGGGGATCGCGAAGAGCAACTCTAGTTGAGCGAGACGTGAAGAGCAACAAGTGGTCCGGCCGGGTCAAGTGCTAGAGCTTGTGGTAAGCACTCCACGTGGGAGAGTGTGACTTGCGGGTCACCACTAGCAAGAGGACCGGTGGCAACCTTGGAGCTTGTCTCAACGGGGACGTAGCTTGGTGGCAACCAAGTGAACCTCGAGAGAAAATCATCGTGTCAACATTGTTCATCCTATTGGTTTGCAAGTCCCTAACACAAGCTTGTTCTTACGTTCATATACTTGTGCTTGTGTAGTTGCTCTTGTAATTAGTTAGCTTGTGTAGCTTGCTAGTTACCTTCTTGCTTGTGTAGCTAGAAGTAGTTCCCTTGCGTGACTAATTTGGTTTGTGTAACCTTGTTAGTCACTTTGCTTAGTTTGTGTAGCTAAGTAAGTTGCGCTCTCTAATTTGGCATTAGTTGCCTTGTTATTGAGCTTGCTAGTGAGCTTAGGCTTTGTGCGCTTTGCCTCACTAGTTTGAGTAGGAGCTCCCCCGGTTTGCAAAGTACTAGTTGCATAGGTTTGTGTGACCTTACTCCTAGAATTGGTTAGGTGAGCTCTTTAGGATCTTTTCAAGGTGCTAGAGAACTTAGATAGAGGGGTGTAGTCTTGGCTAGACCGATAGTTTTAATTCCGCATTTGTTTTCGGTTAGCCAGCGTAATAACTTTTAGAAAGGACTATTCACCCCCCTCTAGTCCGCCATCTCGACCCTTCAAGTGGACCAAAATGAAATCACAAGAATGTGGGACAAACTGCTTACAAGGTTTGTTTTACCTCAGGGTTCAGAAGACCTAGTAAAGGAGTACACATTGAAGCAGTGGGGAATCATGTTTAGGAATTACAAGTCCGAGTTGAATTCTAAGTGGGCAAAGAAAGGGTTGGACCCGACAAAAAAGTATAAAATCACTGCTGGTCAATGGGCGGTGTTTTTAGAGCAGAGGAGTACCGAGGAGTTCAAAGCTTTGAGCGAATCTAAATCCGAGCTCGCAAAAAGGAACAAGTACCACCATCACCTAGGCACAGGTGGTTACCAGCGCAAGCTTGCCCAATGGGAGCAAGAGGATGAAGCGCAGAGGGCTAAGGGTCTGCCAGCGCTTCCTGACCAACTTGGTCGCAGGGGCTCGAGGTGGATTCGTGCTCGTGTACCGGCAAAGGAAGCCAAGTCTGGCTTATCATTTTCTGACCCAATGGTCGAAGAGGCAGCGAAGAATATTTTCGCTGTGGCAACTAAGCAGAAAGCGGGCGAATTTAAGCCCCAAAGGGAGAAAGATGTCCTTACTGTTGCTCTGGGTAACCCAGAGCATCCTGGTCGTGTACGAAGCATTTCATCAAAAGAAGGATGGAAAGAAGGATTCGGACCAGAGTGGGAAGCAATGTATAGGAAACGGGATCGCTACAAGGCAGAAATGTCTAATTATTTTAAGGAGGAGGCTAAGAGAGAAGTCGAAGAGGTGATGTCTAAAATCCTCTCCAATCCTCCTCCTGAGTTGATGCAGCGATTGGCGACCGCAATGTCTAGCCAATTAAGTGGCCAGCAGCCTCCTCAAATGCAGCTAGTCGTCGCCCCGACAACAACAGAACAAGCTCCGGTCGTCCCGAGTAGTATTGCCTCTACCGGAGACAAGGTCCGCTATCCAGTTGATGAGATCGATAGTCCAGTGCCTTGCTCCCTAGTCATAAGGTATGGTTTTAACAATAACCGTACAAGGGAAGTAGCCACAGGACTTGCGATCCCGGGGCGTCAATTCCATAGTAGTGAGATCCCTGAGGACTACTGCAGGGTGAAAGTGTTGACAGTTGTCCAAGGATATGAGGACGACATGCTAGACATTCCCAGTCCTGAGGGCATTGAGAAACTGGGACAAGCTATCAAAAATTTTATTCTTTGGCCTCGACGGGACGTCCTGCTGTCTCAGGTACCAGAACCATCACCCCGAGAAGTGCCGCAGACTCAGGAGTCGTCCCATCCCACATCTCTTCCCACTCCACCAACCTCTCCAATCTTGCATCCACAATCCCCACCACCACCATCACCAATAATGCCTCAACCACCATCCCCGCCACCATCAAAACCCACTCCCCCACCATCACCTAAACCCCAGGCTTCACCACCATCACCTAAACCCCATGCTTCAACACCGCAATCTTCCACACCACCGGCACCAAAAAATGATGATAAGACACCACCGCAACCAAAGAAAACAAAATTCTCAGTCCCCAAATTGGTTTCCCCGTTCGAGCCAAAGAAGAAGGCCGCTGGTACGGCCCTATTTCTGTCTGGAATTGCAAGGAGCCGCACTTCGAAACTTGTTGACTTAGCAGAGCATGAGAAGGAGGGGTCGAAAAGCTTTGAAACACGTATTGTCAATATCAGGCCACCAACGAAGGATGATTACAAATATGTCCCTACTAAATATGAGCCAGGCAGACCACTACTTAGTTGGGACAAACTCAAAAAGATCCCAGCTGGTATAAAAAGGATGCATGACTGGTATATGAGAGCAGCTTCTGTAGGCATTGACACGATCAATGTGATTATACCACCAACAACATTCAACAGTGAGCGGACAAAGGCAATCGTTACCTTCGAGGACATGTGGCTAATGATGAACCTGCAGAGACTAGACGTGCAGCTGGTAACCGTGTTTGCATTGTAAGTGTCACTCGTACCATCTCTTTGTAATAATTCATGAGTTGCATCAATTTTCAACATCTAATATATAAGTGCTCATTGCAGAATGAATTTTGAACAACAAGAGATGCGGTACGGTTCAGATCCGGATAGGTCTGCCAGTAAAAGGGTTGTGTATCTGAGCCCGATGAAGATATGCGAGGAGCAGCACAACTTCAGAATCGGAGACAAACACGACTCATTAGAAGGTTTGGACCCTGCTGAGCGTAAGAAGATAATAGATGAAGGTCGACTAGATTATGAATGTAAATACGACCTCTACATAGCCTTGGCACTGCTCAAGTATCAAGATCGAGAATGTGTTGTTGCCCCATACAACTTTGGGTAAGTGTCAATTTGTATTCATCGTCGTATTAGTAATTTCAATGGGCACTTGCATCATAAATTCGATTCTCTCAGGGACCACTGGATCTGCCTCCTCATTAATCCTAGTCTAGGACGTGTGCTAGTCCTAGACTCTGCAGACTATGATCCTTTAAGTTATGCAAAATTCATTACACACTTGGAACGGGAAGCTGAGTACATTAAATATTAATACCTACTTTTATAAGAGTTTCAGAATAACTTCAGGATTGTGTATTCGATACTATAGGGCCTATAGGTATTATAAGATCAAAGGTGGAAGGTGTGATTCATCAGAACCGGGGCAGCCATTGAGATTATTTTATAAATGGCCGGTACGTACCAAAATATCACAAGCTGTCTTTTATAAATATAATATGCATATGACGATGTTGCAACTAATAAATATCCACTTTTTTGTCATACATCAGTGCCATAAGCAACCAGTCGGATCGGTCCACTGTGGATTCTACGTCTGCGAGTTCATGAGAGAGACCGGAAGATATGTAACTAACCCTTCTAAGGTATTGCTCTAATAGTCGTTTATATTATTTGTGTCATTTGTTGTTGCTAAGCATGTGTTATATGAACTATAAATTTATGATGTTTCTAACTTCCTCTGCAGCAACATGAGTTGGAAAAGGCGAAGAGCGTGACTCAAGCTGTTCTATATAACATAGTTGAGGACCTCTGCACTTTTCTCTTGAGAGAAGCCATTCCCACCGAAGGGAAATATCACGACCCGACCAGCGTCCTAGCAAAGCCTGAGTTTATAGCGCTAAGAGATATTAGTAGGCTAAAGCTATCTCGATCGGGTTATTAGAGCAGAGGTTTCAGATGTGAAACCTCATATGTCTGATGTGTGATGTTTGTAATTAATATAATTTTATGTACAAAGTAATGGTATATATAAATATATTGCATGTTGCATTGGTTGAATCTTGTAGCCTAACATAGTTTCAATATTAATGTATAATATATATATATATATATTAAAAATAGGGTTTGCTGGAAAATAGGATTAAATTGGAAAATCTTACCATAGGCGGTTCTGTTATGAGAACCGCCTGTAGAATCCAATTTCTACAGGCGGTTTACATAAAAGAACCGCCTGTAGAAATTTATTTCCACAGGCGGATATCATAACTGAACCGCCTGTAGAAATCTGTTTCTACAGGCGGTTCTCAGTTAACCGCCTGTGGAAACTTTTATTTCCACAGGCCTATAGCCACTGGCGGTTCGTCAATCCGCCTGTACAAAGGGGTTGCGAACCGCTAGTATAGTATCTCTCTGTACTACTGTTAGTCTTGATTAGCGGATCTAACGGGGACTAAAGGTTCTTCTAGTTTCGGACGCACTCAGAACTAAAGCTAATTTTGTCAGAGGGATCAAAGGTCGTTTCTTGATTTGGATATGCATGGGCCGGGCAGCTAGGTCAGATTGGTCGTTGGGTATTTTATTTGTTTAGCAATTGCTCAGCGTTATCTTTTTTTTTTGAGCAATGCTCAGCGTTATCCTTCTAGCTTTGAGTTGAGACGTCGCAGGTTGTTTACCTGCTGCCTGCTTTTAATTGGGTCAAGCTCTGACCTGTATACCTAATTCGTTCTATACACTAAAAATTGAGATGCAGGCTTCCTTGTTGACCGGAAAAGCTTCTTATCATTAAAAAAACATCAATACATCATCAGTGGACATAATACTGGCCGGCCGATGGAATTATGTAGCAAAAACTGCTGATATGGTTATTTCTTTCTCCGTGGTAATAATAATGCATATATTTTTCTTTTTGCCTCTGCTTCCCTATGTTTATCCCTATATGGCTATATATGTAACTAAAAACACCCTAATTGAATCCGATGACATAAACAGGTAACCAGATTAATAACTATGGAAATGAATTGAGTCCTTCGGGTCTACTACTACTCGCCTTCTGAGTAATTAGTGTACAGAATTCCCGCTGTGTGTTTCCTTTAGTTCTTGCAAGCTCGTACACCCTAACAGTGACAAGCGTACAATTTGTTCTCGCATGCAGCTCAAGTTTTGTCCTGCTCCAGCAGCATCTCATGTGCCCGAGATAGCTAAGCCCTTGCTTGGCGCTGTCTCCATGTGTATCCATTCGGTGGTTTGTGACAAGCTCTCATGCTCTCGTTCTCTTGTTTCACATTCCACGTACCGAAAATAAAATTCTTTTTACTCCTACATTATAAAATAATACCTTCATAAGTTCCTGTTCTCGTTTTGGGAATGAGGAATCGGTGATGGAAACATGGTTGCTAAGGCCAGTCTCAATGGAGGTCTTAATGGAGGTTTTATAGGGATGTCATGCACATTAATTAGGTGACACATCAGCTAAAAAAAGGAATGTTTGGGAGGAGAGAGAAGCCAAACGTTTCATGGCCACGACACGTTTGGGCGCCGTAACCAAGGCCTCGGTAACAGCATGAAACTCGCGTTGAGGGGAGAAAAATTTCATCCGGCGATCCCGTGCGGCCGCCCACCTCATTCCACGAGCGCGCTCCACTGCAATCTTCCCGCCAGCTTCCGGATTCTTCCCGCCCCTGCCCACTGCATCTCCATCTCTCCTGCCCTCCTCCACATCTTCTTGCCCATGCCCACCTCATCCCAAGTAGCAGCGAGTAGATCCAACTCCATGGATGGAACGCCTCCTGGCAGCGGCGGACGGAGCACTTCCGGCAAGCGAGGAAAAGGACGCGGGGGCAGCCGGCTAGGGATGAAGACGTCGTCCTTGCGTGCGCCTGCGCCCTCGCCGCCTCCTTCGTCTCTAGTGTCGACGCCGACCGCGCCGTCGCCTACTTCCGCCCCAGCTCCACCACCGGTGACGACGTCGTCGATTTCTTCCCTCGGTGTGCCAACCTCTTCTCTTGCTGCACCGACTGTGATGCCACGGCCACCGGAAGGACCAAGATGGGGGGCCATACCCCCAACTTTTCCATCTCAACATGGAAATCAGCAAGGCCCAAGTACATGGTATGATTAATTGTTTTCGATCTGTGCACATCGTGCAGGCCCTATCTGTAGATGAATTGTTTTCGATCTGTGCACATCATACAGACCCTCTCTTCGAATGAGTTGATTTTGATGTAGTGTATGTACAGGCCACAAAAGTGCATCTCTGAATTTATGCTTCTGGTAGTATACCTACGGGCCCTATCTGTAGATTGTGCTTGAACTACAAGTTCAACTTTGAATTTGTGCTATCGGCCAAACAAATAGTTTCTCTGCAAGTTGTTGATTTTGTTTCCTACAATTAGTTCAAATGATGTTTACAGTTGCCTACAAATGATTAATTTTGATGTTCCAGAAGAACAGTCACGTCCCATTGGTAGAGAAGCAGCAAAGGCCGAGCGCAGTGGAAAACGTAAGAAGGAAAACATTATGGAAGGAATTGTCATTCTTGGAGACAATATTGAGAAAATTGTTAAGATGCAGGAAGATCGGAAGGTGGAGCGTGAAAAGGTCACAGAAGCACAAATTCAGATATCAAATGCAAATTTGAAGGCAGCAAAGGAGCAAAAGGAAGCAAGAATGTTTGAGGTCTATAATTCCCTACTTAATCAAGATACAAGTCACATGTCTGAAGATCAAATGGCTAACCGAGACAAGGCAATACGCAAGTTAGAAGAAAAACTATTTGTGGACTGAAGATCAAAAGGCTAAGGTTAGTTCTGAACTGAAATACCTTAGTTATTTTAGTTCTGTGAACTGAAAATATCATGTGTGAATGCTAGTGCACGCATATGAATGAGCTTGAATCTGAACCAGTGAATGCCAATGTGTGAAAACTGAGGTGTGAAACCTGAACTAGTGAATGATTGTATGAATGTCAATCTGAACCTGAACCTGATAACATACCAGTGAACATGAGGTGTGAAAACTGCCGCATATGAGAGCTCATGCTGAACTTTTTTTATTTCTGCAGGGTGAAAAAGCAACTAGCAAGAGTGACAATTTACCTCCAGGAATCATATGGGTGCATCTCGGCATTGTTGGTTGAATGCTTATCTTCAATTCTTCTTAGTTATCTAGCTTAGTTTGAGTGATAATTCTTCTTAGTTATCTTGCTGTTCCAGTTATCGAAACTTAACTATGTAAATGCAGTACTGCAGTTCATGTTTGATTATCTTGCTGTTCCAGATATCTATCTTATCTCTAAACAATCTTATGAACTGCGTGTGACAACTGAATATGTGTAGTACTGCACGTTTGTAGTGCACGTTTGTATGACAACTGAACTATGTCATTGCAGTTTGAATTGCGTGTTCAGTTTGTGTGAAAATGGCTACACGAGCACATAGCACATATGATCCCAGCATTTAGCTGCAATTAAATGCTTTAATTAGTTTTGGAATTGGTGAAGTGAAACGTAGCGCTGTGAAGACCAGTTTCGTTCATGGTTTCATAGACTAGTCTAAGGCACAGGCTAGTGCTGCTACGATTATTTTGTAGCTATTGCATGCATGCAGTGCAATAACCGCAAGCCAGCCCGGCCGGCGCCCGAGAGGACCCCATGTGTTCATGCAGAAAGCAGCACCAGCACACCTGCCTGCTGCATGCATGATGTGCGTCCATTCATCTGTCTCTATCTGCTTGGCATCATCACTACTTATGCTTGCATTGCATTGTTTGCATTATTATTGCTCATATCATAGGCTAGCTACATTAATGGTACTCACGGTTAAATTCAGGCTGTGCTTCATCCTGAATCCTGATCATGATGCGGTGTAGCAGTACCACCGGCCGGCCGGGCCACGACCACCCACATTTGAGCCACCGGTAGGAGGGAATGTCATGTTTCCAGCCTACAGCCTACTTGCCTATATATAGTTTTGGGCCCGCCGATGTTTCTTGCTGTCCCGGTGATGATAGAGATCGTCGGTACTGTACAATTCCAAAACCGGTCCTTTGCTTGCTCCTTTAGACCATGTTCGGTTATCAGGAAATAAGTGCATGAAAAGAATCCAGCTAGAATTTAAGTTTAATCCATGTACGAGAAACCAATCTGAATATGTACGAATTCAATCTGAATTGTGGATCATAATTGCCTTCGGGCACATCGATCACCAACACCATTGGTTCCACCACAAATGAACAAACTGCAAGTACTATGGCCAGGGGCGGAGCCAGGATTTAAACATAGGGAGGCCGTGCAAACCAAAAACAATCATGTATATCAAAATATTATATGACAAAGGTGTACATAGCACCAAAATAAACGTTTGCGTTGCGATGCAAAAAACGGAAAAAATAAAAAATAATAAAAGAGAAACTTAACTAGTCTCAGGCCTCTAACTTTCACTTGATCATTCTATTTCTTTGCCCAGAAAAAGAATCACAATAAAAACAAGTAGTTAAACGGAGGTAAAATTAATTAGTACTAGATCCTAACATCAAATGACAAACTATCAGTTACATATCGTTTAGTCTTAGACAAAACGATCACTTAAACAGGTAAAAATGGTCATTTAAATAGAAGGTTAAACAGAAACACCATACCACTGTAGTGTTTAAAAGTTGAGTACAACGGGCTAAATGATTGTTTAGAGTTTAGACGAATAATGATAAAAACATAGGAGATAAGAAAGATAATAGGAAGACTAATGCTAAATAATATAGATCCCATTGTTGGAGATCAATTCAGAAGGATTAAACAGAAAAACGCTGATTTTCAATTAACTAGCTAATTAGAGTGTGTGGTAGGGGACAAACTGATGTTTGATAGACAATAATAAAAATAAAAGATATGAAGAAAATATTAGAAATATCTATTTGTATAAGAAACTATTAGAGATTAATATAAAATAAGAATAAAAATCTTAGTACAGATAATATCATTAATTAGCTAATTAGATAATTAAACATCTAATCTATGAGGTGTATTAAGGGAATTATGGGAAGCTTGGGGGGTGCCAGGCCCCCCTCAGCCCCCCCTTCCCTCGCCACTGACTATGGCATCCCTAGCCCGTCAAAAGTAATTTGGTTAATTTGAGCCCAACATATATATTTGGTACTCTATTTGAAATTTTGATTGCCTTCATCAATATCTAGGTTTAATATAGCATAATATGATGGTTTGAATAAATAATGAGCATGATTATGAGCAATAAAACACTAGAAACAAGTCACATAATTTTTTTAAAAAAACATTTGGCATGCATGGGTTTCATTTTTCCTGTCTTACAATGAATTCATGATGAGAGGGTTATGCTGAATCACTATCCAAGAATTTCCAAAGCTCTTCTACGACACATGTAGACACTAGGGCACCTTGCTTGTGATCTGAATCACTATACAGAGATATGCGTTCACACTTGTGATCTGAACCCCATTCTAAACCACGCTTATTATAACATAAACCTTTGGCCAAGCGAAAGAATTTGATGCACAATTTTATCAAACTCCTCAACTTAACACTATTAGAGTCTGGCTCTTTGTCAAGTGCCAAACGGTTTGCCAAGTGTTTTTTTTCGGACACTCGATAAAGAAGCCTCTTTGCTGTGTGTTGGACAAAGAGACTTCTTTGCCGAGTGTAAAAAAAACACTTGACAAAAAAGGTCTAAGGCCGAGTGTTTTTTTAGGTAAAAAAAATACTCGACCAAGAAAATTGTAAATCGAGTTTTGAAGACCTAAACAAATTCAAATAAAAAAGTTTTCAACTACAAATTTGTATAACTTCTTAAGATCTACAACCTTTATTTTGGTCATTTCTTCATTTGACAAAGTGAAAATTAATTTTTTCATAAATTTTACATCTCTCTTATAGTTTATGAAACTACAAGAGAGATATATATGTTTTGTTAAAAATGATAGAATCGTCATGCCGGATGAACAAATGAACAAACAACCAAAATAAACTTTGTAGATCTTAAGAAGTTATAAAGTTTTATAGTTGGCAACTATTTTATTTGAGTTCATATTGTCATGCAAAACTGCGTTTTTATTTGAAAATTTTAAAATTTAAATTTTTTAAATGACCTCGGATGGAAAATCTCCCTAGATAAACTTTGTAGATCTTGAAAAGTTATGAAACTTTATAGTTGATAACATTTTGATTTGAAATCATCTTATCATAAAAAACTTTGTAGTTGATAACTTTTTGATTTGAAATTCAAATTTTGTAAACAACTCCCTAAATAAAAATTATAAATCTCAAAAATGTTTAATTTGAAATCATTTAGGGCTTTAAATAATCAATTTATACATAGTTTAGTATAATATGTGAGGAACCAAAATGCAATATAAACACAAGTGATAGTTTGGTGCAGTAGTTAGGGAAAGAGACGCTTGAGAGGGAGGTCACGAGTTCAAATCCCACAGGCCATATAGCCACGTATTTTGCGCAAAAAAATATTGCGACATTGTCTCTGGCGCTGGGCGGTGGGGGCCTTGCTGAGTGCCCAAAAAATAGCACTCGGCAAAGACCGCTTTTTCCTGTTTTTTCGGGGTTTTTTGTTTCAATCTTTGCTAAGTGTCGAGCATCCGGCAAAGGCGTTGCCAAGTGTCTGAAAAATAGCACTTGACAAAGATCGCTTTGCTGACAAAAAATTTGTCGTGTTTTATTTGCTAAGTACGGTACTCGACAAAGTCTTTGCCGAGTGCAAAAATGACAAAAGTTGTGTCCCGTAGTATAAGAAGCTAAGGTGCCCGCTTTTTAACATGGAAACTATCTAAGCAACTGGGCAAGCCGATCCTTTTCAAATCCACCAAACATAATGGAAAAAAACATCATGCCAGCACAAACCTTGAGGCGAAACCTCTAAATATTTGAGCCAAAAGGCAGCAAAACCTATGAAATGCATAGTAGCTACCCTAATCAACATATCATCGGCACAACTTGAACATCAGAATTGGATTCAAACCTCTACTTGCATAACTTTGGGGCTATTACCTTCAAATTCAAGAAAAAATGAGTTGAGACAAAGCCTTCCACTATGTAGAACCTAGCATAATGTGAGGCTTTCTCTGACCGATGAAATTCAGATAAGGATTTGGACACACAGCCAATAGCACAAATAACACCTCTACCACTGCAATATACACTCGTTTCAAAGTATAAATAGAATGCCATCTTTTTATTAATAAACATTTTGTAATCTTGTATTAGCCTATAAATGATTTCAAGTGAAATAAGTTTTGACTACAAAGCTTTAAATTTTGTCAACCTTGATATATATAGAGCATGTCTCGATCCAAGATAGTTTCAAATTTTCAAAAAAAAAATCAAAATTTAAGAATTCGGAACAAATATTTGGGACCCTAAATATTTTTCAAATCAAAACTTGTCTTCTATAAATTTGTACGTTGCAATGACAACTACAGCTTTGGTATAGGTATAGATCATGTCAACGTCTAATGTTGTTTGAAATTTTTAGATTTTAAATTTCAAAATCCTAAACATAAAATGAATACTTAGGAATCCAAATGACTTCAAATCAAAAACTTGTTAACTAGAAAGTTGTAGAGATCATATTGAGAACCACCACTTTTCTGTAGATTATGTGTATTAAGTTGATCTGTTCGTCCATTGCGGCCAACCTCTTGTGCTCCCTCGTCTCGCTTGGTTCTGGGACACAAGAAATAGCGAGGAAGGGACTCCTTAGTCGCGAGCACAACACACACCAGCGTCAGAAAAAAGAACAAGAAACAGTCACCGCCAAAATGCTCCTCGGATCGAATACTGATGGCAGTGGTGCCAATTATCATGATGATAATTAGCATAGGATTCGATTAATAACACACATAAGGTAGCTAACATATTACACTTTTGGTACATAAATACACCTCTGGATGGACGATTGTGTCAGGAACAAGAGGCGTGGCGTCAGCAATGTACGTTATCCGACAACAGAGTAGGGAAGCTGGGCGGACAACAGAGAGGGCACGAGAAGTGGCTAAGGCTTGTCTAGTCTACCAAGTGGGCTATAGTTGGCCATGTTCATGTGTCTGGCTACGTCCAGCTTGGTTCCGGTATAAAGGCCGATTGTAACCTGCAAGGCGGCTATGTATTGTTAGAACCTGAACGTCTCAACTTTATTTTGTTGTGAAACCTTTCTAGCTATCTGAACCCTCTATTGCTATCTTAATACCGCTTTTACACTTTTTTTTTCTGAATCTATCTGAATCATAATTAGCTCGTAACTAAGGATGAAAACGGAACGGAAATATCCCGAACCGAACCGAACCGCTTTCTATATTTGATCCGATCGAATTCGTATTTTTTTGTCCGACTTTATCGTTTTCGCTTTCATATTTTAGATGTTTCGTATTTTAAATATAAAAGTAGAAAACAGTTTTGACATTTTTCGACCGTTTTCTACTTTTCTACTTTTAATATGAAATATTTCGAATTCAAAATTTGGTTTAAACCGAATTTAGTCAACTGTAGGGTCACACAGCCCAATTACAGACTACTCACCATGCATCTGCGTTCTTTCTACTAGTGGCTAGTTGTGTTCATGTTAGCTATTAATTGTTTATTCTAGACTTGTATTTATGTGTGGGCTATTGTATTAAATACCTAAGACTAAGGAGCATGCACTTTTTAATTATTATATGCACTTGAACTTGATCCTATATATACTTTTATATCGACATTTCGTATTGAGTTTTCGTATATCGACCGTGTTCGACATAAATCCGATCGAATTGGTTCGTTTTCGAAATTCTCGATATTGCGTAAGTTCGTGTTCGTTTTCGTGTCCGACTTTACCGTTTTCGTTTTTGTTTTCGTATTTCAAATGTAAAAATAGAAAACAATTTAGAAGTTTTTCGACCGTTTCCGACCGTTTTCATCCTTACTCGTAACCGACCGTCGCCACTTCCTTCCTTCCCAGGGTTGTTGATATCAGCAGGGGCGAGGTGGGCAACGGCCCCAGGGCCCAAAAAACTAAGGGCCCCAACTCGGACTCTTGTGCTCCTTTGTGACCTCGTGGCTGGGCAACCTGGTGAGAAATTTAGTAGTCACTCCTACTAGGGTTACGCTAGTATCAATGTGTGTTGTAATGTGTAACTCTAAAAGAAAGTTTATTTCTAAATGGCGCGCGAACATGATCTAGGGTCAGGATTAACGTACAGGAGAAGGAAGGCAAGTGCCATCATACATGCATGTGGGTACTGGGTACTGCCTACATGCATGTATTATGTACGTACCTACTCCGTAGGTTGTAAGAAGGTTCTGACTTTGCAATAGTTGCTGCATCACTATTCATCAGTAGCGTGTACTAGCTAGCTGCTAAGGCTTGGGTCGATGATGATCAATCATCTGGTGTGCATGTCCGATCTGGTGATAGACGGTGGAGACCGGCGGCACGCGGGACCGTCCAATGTGGGCAAACCTACGAGAGCCTTGCCACAGTGTGTAACTATTTCCTATCTTGTCGCCTCCATGCATGTTCCACTTGTCCTCTATCTTCTTGGGCTGTTACTGTGATATGTAACTGTATACTTTTTGGGATTTTGGTAATGGAAATGTAAGGCCTTGTTTAGATTTGGAAAATTTTTAGATTTTGATACTGTAGTAGTTTCGTTTTTATTTGACAAATATTGTCCGATCATGGAGTAACTAGGCTTAAAAGATTCGTCTCGCGATTTACACAGACAAACTGTTCAATTAGTTTTTGTTTTCATCTATATTTAATGCTTCGTGCATGTGCCGTAAGATTTGATGTGACGAGAATCTTGAAAAGTTTTTGATTTTTGGGTGAACTAAATAAAGCCTAAGTAGATGATCCCTTGAAAGTAATGTGTAGTGTACTAACTATAGATCATGCATGTTCCTGAAATAAATAATCACTAGTACACAGAGGTTCTAAGCCGGCGGGGGTAAAACATTTCTACAGGCGGTTTTAGTTATAATGCGCCTGTGTTGAAAATTTGTACGGCTAGAGTTGAAAACCGCCTGTATAAAAGGCTCAGTACAGGCGGTATTGTAAGAAAACCGCTTGCGTAAATGGACCATTTACACAGGCGGTCATGCTATGTGAACCGCCTGTGTTAATAGATTTACACAGGCGCGTCACATAACATGACCGCAAGTGTAAATGGTCCATTTACACAGGCGGTTCAGTTATGTGAACCGCCTGTGTTAATGGATTTACACAGGCGGTTCACATAACAAACCGCCTGTGATTTATCTTCCTATAAATACCACCAGCCCCTTCTTCCTTCTCGGGCAGAACTGTAGCTCGCAGTCACCTTCCATTGCAGCCCATCTTGGAGGTCTAGATTTTTCAAAATACAAGGGGGAGGTGTCACAGAACCGACCAAATTATAAGAGTTCAAGTGTAGAAACAATCGACAAGCAATCAAGTTTCCAAACTTGAGCCCATATAATCCCGGTAGTCAATTGAAATCACGAAGGACTTCAAACCAACTTGCAACAAACCAAGATCGTAATAATTCAGCACAACACAGCGAATGTTACATCGTCATTCATTGCTGTCGAAGCGGCACCACATCGGAGTTATTAAGTTGTTACAACCCTTGTTCGAAGTAGCGGAAGCAAAATAATTACACACACACTTTCCACAGTTCAATTCACATGTTCTTGTTATTGCCAGAGTCTCATGCCATCTATCCAAAAGCAGCAGGTACGAGTTTGTTAGAGAACTGTGCCCAACAGTTAGTCCTCATCCCCAGCGAGATGGAGATAGGTCTTGCAGAAGCCATCATAAAAGATATCATCTGCAACAGGTGGGAATAAACCCTGAGTACGAGAATGTACTCAGCTAGACTTACCCGTCTAGTAAAACATAAAAGACACCAAGGATCATGCAAGGCTAATATATCTAAGTAGAGCTGGTTGACTCAATATTTGCCAAAAGCCTTTATTATAACTCAATCATTGTAAGAGCATCATATTTATTTATCATCAGCCTACCACTAGATTAGCACCAGTACTAAAGCACTTCACTTGATTATTACAAGCAATAATAACCATATCAAGGTCATCATGTACTTTTCCTTGCTATCATCATTATCATGAACCAAAGTTCTTTAGTGAATGCTACGTTTGCCGCTGCTCTGTCAAGTTCTCACTGACCGGGAGAGACGGCGATTCGAATCGAATTCCTATCCAGCTGGAGGTATATTCCTAGCACTCACCCAAGCATCCCCCGTCGGAGAGCCAACGGGTCACCTTTGGTACGATTCAGGAATCGCGGTTCCGATAAGCGCCGCACTCCCAGGGCTACCACTCTGCCAGGGAGGTCAGGAATTTTAACTCACCTGCCTTTGGACTTACGCCAATGGTCCCCCGCACACCGCACTTCCTCCGGTAGTGCGCACTTTATACTTATCGACCTTCCGGCCTGAGTCATATTACTTGGCTTCGCGGTCGGAACGAGTTATCCGGCCAACTAAGTGTCAGGCATGCGTTCAACATGACAAGAGGACGTACAACGGTCGGTCCTTAGCTGCCACAGACGGAGTTACTACAACCTTGCAAAACTCCACCCGGCTTAAGTCCATTTAATCAGGTTCCATTCACGATAGCACATATAGTCCATCGTGATCCGACATAACCCTATATCGCGCAGGTGACAGAAAATCACCCGACTTCTACCGATTAAAGCATGGCTAAGCTGCTACTCGAACCTAACTCTACAACCAGGGTATGGTAAGTTATCTGGACAAGGATGGAGTAAAATGCAACAAAGGTTTCATCACAACTCCTATACTTAATGCATCAATAGATATAACATATTAAGTAAACTTTCGAAAGTAAAGGGAGACTTAGAATGCTCCGGGGCTTGCCTTTCACGAATGAAGCTGGCTCGTGATTTGGGCACTCAACTTCTTCTTCGGGCTTCTCGAGTCCGACTTGCTGGACCTCCACCTCCTGGTTGCCCTCCTGGCCTTCGGGATTCACTTGGAGTTCGTAGGAAGCGGTCGCGTCCGATGCACCTATTGCATGCTCAATGAATAAGAAAAGGTGCATACTAAAGAATGAATGCTTGACACCTAATTAAACTCACTGGACACTCATTTACGGAGTAAAGGTTATAACAAATTCACACAAGATGATAAGTTAACTTAGCCAAATTCTACCGAGATAACCTATAAACAGCAAGCATCCACAAAGAACATCTCAGTAAACAGGTCATAACTAGTACTAGGCAGATCCAACAAACATGAATGAAGACATTCTGGAAATCTTATGAAATTGCCTACAAATCATTTTTAAACATCACAGCAAGATTCATAAGTTAAACAAGTCATTTAAACAAAGTTCCAGGTTCTGTCCCAGAAAAATAGAAAACACCTATTTCTGGAACCTAACTTGGAAGAGTTAGAACTTTCAAACTACTCGGCCAAATGACCCCAAATTTAAACCACAGCTAGTTCATAAAGTTTACAACAACTTTGATTTAGACAAGTTTCCCAGAAAACTCAGTTATCATTAAGCAAAAGCTAAATTACTTCCTTGCTGTCCAGAACAGCTTTTAACCCACCAATTAATTATTTAAAGACATAGCCAAAACATAAACAGTGTCATCCACATAACTTATAAGCACAAGCATATCACAAGGTTACCAGATCATCATGTTTTAACCCCCTAGATATTTAATAATGATGCATTTAACCATTTAATTCTATAAAAGGACTTAATTACAAGATACTAGCAAATCTGCTCAGACAAATCTACAAAAATTACAGAAGCACATGTATAGCATTGTGACATTCCCATAAAAATTTCAGAGCAATTGCACATGCCAAATTAAAGATATGCATTTAACATATGACAAGGTGTTTATTTCATAAATTCAGAAACATTACTTATATGGTGTCAAACAACAGATTTCAGATTATTTACATGCTACTAATACCATAAACAAGTTTGCCCCAAAAGTAGAGCACCAGCATAAGCACCAATTATTTTATATGATTTAATTAAGGAAACAAGCCAAATTTCAAACATAAATTATATATCAAAGCTGCAGTACTCCAAAAATCATGAAATATTTATCATAGCCTTTTAACACCACACAGAGACTACCTTAAAAATTTCCTAGCAAAATAAGCAGTATAACAAGAGATATGAATTTATTCATGAATAACAAGATTAAATCCTAATAAATATTTTTCCCAGAAAACATGAAGCATTTTATATTTTTATTAAAAACTAGCCATCTCAAGGAACATCACAAAATTGGTTTCACAAATTTTGGATCCACAGAACCAGAGATATGATTTTTGCAAAAAAGCCAAAAACCTGGATTTTGAATAAAAGAAAAGGAGGGAAACAAGTGTTACTGACAGCGGACCCCACGCGTCAGGTTCTTCTCCCTCACAGTCGAGGCGACTCTTGCCGGCGATTTCTCTGCGACGGCGAAGTCTCCGGCCAAACCAAGGGCACTATTGTGATCCCCAGACTCTAGCGACTCGATTGATCCCCTTTTTCCTACGGCGGAGCCACCGGAAATGGCTCGCCGTCGACCATGGCGGTTCGGCGGAGGCGCTCGGCGTTACGCCGGAGCCCTCAGGCCGGTAGAGTGTGACCTAGGGTTTCCTACAGCACCAGCAGACTATGGCGAAGCTTCCTAGGTAAGCGGCTTGCCTGAGACTTCGTGGAACACGCTGACCACGGGAGACCCCATCTCCGGCGGAAACACGGCGGCGCCGCGCGTCGTGTCCGGCGACGGTGAGCACGGTAGAGCGTCCACCAAGTGGCGCAAACGCTGCTAGGAACCTAAGCGACCTCTAGGACCTAACCAGAGAAGACGAGCGGCTTCGAGAAGCTCGGCATTGAGTTCGCCGGAGAAGATGGTCACGGCAACCCGATTTGGGGGAAGAAGGAAATGGCGGCTCACCGGTGGGTTTCACGGCGAGTTAGCGGGTGGAGAGTGGAGAGCGGTTCACGGCGAAGCTATGGGCGGAGTTTGGTGGACTGCGACGCAGCGAGGAGCGCGCACGAGCTCGCCGGAGTGAGCTCGCGAGGGTGAGCTCGCTGCGGACGAGTTTCTGGCGAGAGAGGGCGAGGCAGAGCGAATGGACGCGTCCACTTCGCTCGGGACGTCGCCGTGGAGGACATGCGCGCGCTGGGAGCTGACGAGCGGGGCCAGGAGCGACGTACGGACGCCAAATGTCGACGGAGCTCTGCCGCCGGTCGGCCACATCGACGAGCTCGACTTCGATTCAGAGAAAACGATGGTTGTCTGACAGAGCGACTTCGACGGTAATTATCTCCCAAACCAAGACGAATTAGGGGATGATGCAGTTGACAAAGTTGGAGTTCTAATCGAGTTCTACAACATTGTCAACTAGAGCAAAAGCCAGATCGGCCTAGATTGAAAGATATGGAGTTTTCAAAACTGATCGAGCAAACTGTTTTTGTTCCAGGACTTAGAAAATTTCCTAAGTGTTGGAAACAGCCCCAAATTTGCCTTGTGGGTCAATTTTGAGCTAGATGTGATCATTTTCATGAGATGGCCATAAAACAACTTTTGTTCCTTATAAAATTTGCTACAACTTTGCTGTAGAAAGTGTTGACATGCAAACATTTTATGAAACACTTTTTAAAAGCCTAAGCAAAAGAGGTTTCTAGAGCCTATTTGTGTAAGTATGACTTAAGTGATTATTTTGGAGAAGTGATCAACATGAACATTGTTCCCAAGGTTGAGTTAAGCATAGATAAACTAATTACCAAGGCATAGAGCACAAACACAAGCATGGTTCACTCAAGCATAAGCATAGGAAGACTACTTAAACAATTTAAATCACATATTTGCATGGAATGACATGGCTCAAGATAGACGATGATCATGATATGCTTTGAGTAGATGATGATGGTCATGCTATGCACATGATTTATGCAACCATAACACTAGGGTGTTACAGGAGGTTTTGATCTTCATTTCTTGGAAGGAGGTGGCTAAGAAAGGTTAGTTGATGCCTCTAATGCCTCTTTTTGTGCCCTCTTGCTCAATTTGAGCTACTTTTTGGATCTAGGGTTTCACCATGAGAGGGAGAGAGTAGAATAGCTAGGTATGGTCTATTTTGCTCAAATAAAGTTGCTTAAGATGGATATATGATGTCTCTCTTATCTTCTTTTTTATGTTTCCTTCTCTAATTTGTGAATCCAAGAAATATATATGTAGTAGTTTCCATGAATGGTGTTTCCATGCTTGGGAAGGGAGAGAAAGATAAGTTTTCTTTTTAGTTTTTTAAATTATATGGTTTAGGATGTTATTTTTTATGTAAATTTGATTTAATTATGCGATAAGCATTTTTTATATATGAGGTTGCTTCAGATGTTGCCTCTCCTCTCACCATTTCCATGTTTCCTTCTCAAATTTTTTAGTGATATAATATATTTAGTTTCATCAACAGTGTTTTTGTACCTTGTCAAATTTATTTTAGTGATATAAAGATATATATTTAGGGTTTTGTCTTTATTTTTGATACTTGTTTTACTTTTTCAATTTGATTTAATTGTTAGGTGTTCTTTTATTTTTGATAACAAATATTCGTAGACAATATTTCAATTGATTTACTAACTTTTCAACAGGTCAAAATACAAGGATGGAGGTTTTGATCTTCATTTCTTGGAAGGAGGTGGAGGTGGCTAAGAAAGGTAAGTTTTCTTTTTAGTTTTTTAAATTATATTGTTTAGGATGTTATTTTTTATGTAAATTTGATTTAATTTCGCGGTAAGCATTTTTGTGCCCTCTAGTTTAAGATGTTGCCTCTCCTCTCACCATTTCCATGATTCCTTTTTCAATTTGATTTAATTGTTAGGTGTTCTTTTATTTTTGATAACAAATATTCGTAGACAATATTTCAATTAATTTACTAACTTTTCAACATGTCAAAATACAAGGGTGGAGGTTTTGATCTTCATTTCTTGGAAGGAGGTGGAGGTGGCTAAGAAAGGTAAGTTTTCTTTTTAGTTTTTTTAAATTATATTGTTTAGGATGTTATTTTCTATGTAAATTTGATTTAATTACGCGATAAGCATTTTTGTGCCCTCTTTTTTTCGAACCGAGGGAACTTCCCCATTTCCATTGAATGAACAACGGAAATACCGTTCATACAAAGAGTTTGAAAGACAGATAGAGAAAACTAGATAGTGGCATCACTGTAGGCAGAAACTCTAGAGATTGCAGAAGCCCTAAGCGCACGACAACTATCGCTTGCCAACACAGTATGAGGAAAACACCAAGTTTGGTTACACAAAAGCTTAATCAAGCGACAAACAGCCTTCATCGAGGATAATTCCTGCAAAAAACCAGTCAGCATTCTATCTCCAGCAACATCTTGACTACTTATGTCCATCCGGCTTATCATCTTGGTCAGTTGACTTGTTCTCCAGAGAGCGGAGTTTTTGAGCTTTCACCTCTTGACTCACCAGCTGCATGGCAATCTTCAATATTGTATTAGCTCCAGCGATCAGCTGCTCCTTGTCTTCTTCCAAAAACAAACCTGCCCAGTACTCCATGAGCGAACAAGCATAACATATAACATGTATTGGACTTGTAACAACCTTGCCATCAAAACAAGCACTGTTTCTAGTCTTCCAAATTGCCCAACAAATAGCAGCAATGCCTATAGCATGAAATTTGTTACCATTCGGTAGCCATTGTTCACACCAAACCCAACATTGATTAAAATTTCTAGGTACATTAGATGCACCTAAACAGTGTGCCACAATAGCCAATACTGCTTTGGCCAAACTACATTGAAATAACAAATGTGAAACAGATTCATTGCAATCACAGAACAAGCAAGACGGATCACCATTCCATTTTCTTTTAGTGATATTATCCCTAGTAAGTAAAGCATTATTTGCCACAAGCCACAGAAAAATTTTGATTTTAGCAGGTATTTTTCCTTTCCAAATTTTCTTATAATAGATGCCTGCATCATTTGAAGTAAGAGATTTATAAACTGATTTAACAGAAAAGCAACCCTTTTTATCAAACTTCCAAAGCACCCTATCCTCTTCATCTGTTAGACTAACTTTCTCAACTCTACTAAGGATGTTGTTCCAATCTTGTCTCATATTATCTACTAACCATCTAGAAAAATTGACAGAGTTCTGCTTCATCTGATTCACAGAAATATCTGGTTGCATGAAAATTTTTAAAAGGTCTGGAAACAAGCATTCAAGAGGTTTATCAAAGAGCCAACTATCTTTCCAAAACATAGTTTTGTCACCATTTCCTATTTTCAACTTCCTTCCTTGTAGATATATATGTCTAATTTTCAAGAGATCAGACCATACTGTTGAGTCATTCTGCCTGTGTTTCACAGTGCAGATGTTTTTTTTCCTCATATATTTGTATTGTATAATGTCTTGCCAAAGACCATTCTCATTGTCAAGCTTCCACCACCATTTACAAAGCAGACTAATATTCATTTTCCTAAAATTCTTAACACCTAACCCACCCTTTTTTTTGTGCTTACAAATTTTAGTCCACTTGAGCAAATGATATTTTTTTTAGTACCCCCACCTTGCCAAAAAAACTTTCTTCTCACTTTATCCATTCTGGCTATGATAGTTTTAGGCAACAGATATATAGACATTTGATAAATTGGTGAGTTGCTCAAACTAGAATTGATTAAGACTGTTCTCCCAGCAATAGACATCATACTTCCCTTCCAAGGATCCAGTTTCTTATTATTTTTTTCAACCAGAGGTAACCAATCAATAACATGCAGTCTGCTTGGGCTAACAGGAACACCAAGATATTTAATAGGGAAGATACCAGTCTGACAATTGAAAATTTCAGCATAGACCTTAGCCCAGTTAGCATTATCATTTATAACCAGAACCTCACTTTTGTAAAAGTTAATTTTGAGACCAGCCATCAATTCATACATATATAACAACAACTTCATATTCCTTGCTCCCTCTATATTATGATCAAGACAAATGATGGTATCATCAGCATATTGTAGTACTGCTACACCTTTATTAATAATGTGATCTATCAAACCTAAGAAAAGATTGTTTGATTGAGCTTTGTGAATCATTCGAGATAGGCCATCAGCCACAAAATTGAATAAAATTGAATAATATTTTTGTGCCCTCTTGTTTAAGATGTTGCCTCTCCTCTCACCATTTCCATGATTCCTTTTTCAATTTGATTTAATTGTTAGGTGTTCTTTTATTTTTAATAACAAATATTCGTAGACAATATTTCAATTAATTTACTAACTTTTCAACAGGTCATGATGGAGAGGTCCTTATGGATGTATAACTTATCAAGACTAGATCCATCATATATACCTGTGGTGAATAGGTTTGTTGATGCCGCTAAGAACCATGCTTTGAGAACAAAGACGAAGCATATATATTGTCCATGCTACGACTGCAGAAATATTCTTCTATTTGAAGATACTAAAGTAATCATTTCTCATCTAGTCTGCCGAGGATTTATGAAGGATTACATGATTTGGACAAAGCATGCAGAGGGTAGCTCAGCGCCTTATACAGTTGGGGACCCAGCACACATCGACATCGATGGTCCAGGCATGCCTGCTGATCAGATTTTCCACGACACACCCCAGAGTGAACATGTTGTGCCAAATGTTACCGCTGGTGGATCTGCTGGGGGAAATGATGGTGCAAGAACTCATGTCTTACCAAATGATACGGCTGCGGAAGATGCTGAATTCTTGGAGGCAATGTTGCGTCGTCATATTGAACCATCAACGTTATTAATGAAAGGGATGGAAGCCTTAAAGAAGGCAGCAGAAGAGCCTTTGTATGATGAGTCTAAAGGTTGTACCAAAGAGTACAAAACGTTACGAGCTGTGCTAAAACTGTTGATGGCAAAAGCCAGGTATGGTTTGTCCGATGCTGGATTCGATGCATTCTTAAGTATTATCGGCGATATGCTTCCAAAGGAGAACAAAGTTCCTGCTAACACGTACTATGCAAAGAAGCTGATCAGTCCGCTGACTATGGGTGTCGAGAAGATCCATGCGTGTAGAAATCATTGTATCCTGTACCGAGGTGATGATTACAAGGACTTGGATAGTTGTCCAAAGTGTGGTGCAAGTCGGTACAAGACAAACAAAGAATATCGAGAGGATTGTGCTGCCTCCATGTGTAAAGCAGGGAAGAAGCGAAAGAAGGCCCAAAAGAACACCCAACAGAGTTCAATACCCATGAGCAAAGATAAAGAAGAGGTTGACTATTATGCACAGAAAAAGATTCCTGCTTTAGTGATATGGTACCTTCCAGTGGTAGATCGACTGAGGAGTTTGTTTGCTAACCCTGAGGATGCAAAACTTATGAGTTGGCATGCTTCTGATGAGCACAAAAATGATGGCAAGCTTCGCCATCCAGCCGATGGAAAGCAGTGGCAAGATTTCAATGACAACCACCGAGACTTTGCCAGCGAACCAAGGAATGTTAGGTTCGCACTGTGTACAGATGGGATGAATCCATTTGCTAAGAGGAGCAGCAAGCATAGCACATGGTCGGTGATTCTCACCATCTACAACCTCCCTCCATGGTTGATGCAGAAGCGAAAATACCTTTTGCTAACCTTACTTATCTCTGGACCAGTTCAACCTGGAGTTGACATGGATGTTTTCTTGGAGCCATTGATGGAGGAAATGAAAATGTTATGGGAAAAAGGTGTTCAAATGTTGGACGAGTATCGCAAAGATTCATTCACGCTAAGAGCAATTATTTTTGTTACTATCAACGATTACCCTGCTCTCTTTATTTTATCAGGGCAATTCAAGGGAAAGGTTGGTTGCGTGGTGTGCATAGATGGAACCCATTACGTGTCCCTTAATGCATCTAAGAAGATAGTGTACATGAGGCACAAACGCTTCTTATCGAAAGGACACAAGTACCGCCTGAAAAAGATGGATAAGTACTTTGACTATAATGATGAAAGGAACTCAGATGCACCATTAGGTAATAGCAAAGGCCATAGAGTTTTCAAAATAGTGAGCAACATTAAATTTGTGTTTGGAAAGAAGACAAAGGATGGAAAATTAAGAAAGGATATCAAATCAACTCCAGGGGCAACATTCAAGAAGAAGTCCATTTTCTTTGAGTATTTGCCATACTAGAAAGACTTGGATGTACGACACGCGATTGATGGTATGCACGTCTAGAAGAATGTGTTCGAAAGTCTAATTGGCACATTGCTAGACATCAAGACCAAGACAAAGGAAGGACTCAATTCACGCTTTGACATGGTGCAGTTAGGCATAAAAAAAGAGCTTCATCTTGTTCTTCAAGAAAATGGGAAGTACCATCTCCTAGCAGCAAGCTACAACCTCAACATAGATGAGAAACATGCGATGTGTGAGTGATTGAAGAAATTGAAAGTCCCATCTGGATTCTGCTCTAGCATACGGAGTTTTGTGTCAATGAATGACCTTGCACTCACCAACTACAACTCACATGATTGTCATGTCATGCTGACTACTTTCCTCCATATTGCAATAAGGGCTATAAATCTAGTATTCTTAAAGATGGCAGTCACACGGTTGTGCTACTTTTTCAACAAGATCACACAAAAGGTAATTGACCGTGATGAGTTAGAATCCCTTCAGGAATTCACAGTGGAAACAGTGTCACAGTTTGAGATGTGTTTCCCCCCATTATTCTTTGATATCATGGTGCACCTTGTGGTGCACTTGGTTCCACAAATATAGGCACTGGGTCCCATGTACGTGCATGAAATGTGGACTTACGAGCGTTTTATGTCAATACTAAATGGCTATGTATCAACTCGTGCTCGTCCCGAGGCGTCCATGATAGAGGGGTATTGTACCGAAGAGGCGATTGAGTCCGGAGGACCATTCTGCAATAATGTCCTAAAAGACCAGGTTGCAATAGGTTTGCCTCCGTCACGACATGAGGTTAGGCTACATGGATGTGGGAGGATTGGACGAAAATCATTCATCCCACCAGATTACAATACAGTACTTGAGGCACATCACAGCATCTTACATCAGCTCTCGATAATGGAGCATTTGATTGAACAACACATGGATGAGCTTCGAGAACATAATCCTAGGCAAACAGAGGATTGGGTAATGAAGGATCACAAGAAACAGTTGTACACATGGCTAAGGGAGCAGGACATTCCTTATGGGGAAACAATTGAGAAACAAACCATCAAGGCTTTGGCATCTGGACCATCACGCCAAGTCATAACATGGCAAACCTATGACATAAGTGGATTCACATTTCATACTAAGTCCAAGGACCAAAAGAGCATGACACAAAATAGTGGTGTTCGATGCGAGGCCGTAGATGACAAAACTGGTGATATTATTACATACTTTGGCTTCATCGAGGACATATGGGAACTAGACTATGGTACATTTCAGATCCCTGTTTCGATGTCAATGGGTTGAAGATAAACATGTCACAGTGGATAATTATGGGGTCAGAGTTCTTGATCTAAGTAAGGTGAGATATAAAGATGACCCATGGATCCTTGCTAATCGTGCTGCACAGGTTTTCTGTGCTGAGCAGATCCTTTCTAAGAATGAGAAGAAAAGTACCGACAAACCGAAGCATGTAGTTTTTCTAGAAAAGCAACAAGCAGTTGGAGTTGACGGTGTATCGGATCTGGAGAATTTTAACCAGTTCAGTGATATGTCCCTCTTTGTGGACCATCCTATGAAGATAAAAAATATTGAGCGAAGCATCCCACAGAGTTCTTTGCCATGGGTGCGCCCTGCTGGACAAGGAAGAATAGTAGCGGCCTAGATTGTATCTGTGATTCATCATGTAAACGCTTTGTCAAATGCAAAAATGTCCTATTTATGAAATATATATCTTGATGAGTGGAACAAACTTTGTATTCATGACTTTTCGAGTTGGGGACGTCTCGGGTATCGAAAACGTGTGTGTAGCTGTGGAAATTTGAAATTTCAAAATTTGAGTGGTCCAAACTCTCTCAGATGAAAAGTTGACCCTTACACACAATGTGTATCTTGATGAGCTGGACAAACTTTGTATTCATGACTTTTGTATTTGAGACTACAAAGGGTCCGGTCAAAGTGACTTTTCAGAAAAAATCCAAGATTTGACTTGGTCAAACTAGGCACTAAATGACCTCAAATAAAAAACTTTTGAATACATGGGTGTTAGAGCTCCTCAAGATACACATTCCATACATAAGATATTTTGGCATTTGGGAAAGGATTGGTATACTCTAGTCACAAAGTGTTGAATGTGACACAAACTTTATGAACTATATGTGAGACTTGTGGATTTAGAACTACACTTTTGAAACGCTTTGTCAAATGCAAAAATGTCCTATGTATGAAATGTATATCTTGATGAGTGGAACAATCTTTGTATTCATGACTTTTCGAGTTGGGGACGTCTCAGGTTTCGAAAACGTGTGTGTAGTTGTGGAAATGTGAAATTTCAAAATTTGAGTAGGTCAAACTAGGTCCAACTAGGCACTAAAAGTCCTCAAATGAAAAAGTTTTGGATAGAGTGAAGTTAGAGCTCATCAAGCTCTACCTTTCATACAATATGCAATATGCATTTGAAATGTAAAATAATATAAAAATAATATATAGGTGTGAAATATCATTATACAAATAATATATAAAGAATATAATTATGTTACAAATATAGAATATAGAAAAATTATGTTAAAATATTATTATATTATAATATCAACATGCAATTAAAAGACAGTTACCAAAAATATAGAAAACAAAAATAATAAAAAAATTACAAAAATCTTTGTACAGGCGGTTGGCATTGACCACCGCCTGTAGAAATAGCTCAATACAGACGGTGGTCAATCCAGCCGCCTGTAGAAATGGGGGCCATATAAAGGCTGCGCGCAGACCCCCAAAATTTTCTAAGTCTCAAAGCGCGCCAGAAGTTCGAATCGACGCCGGCAGGCCGCTGAAATTTTCCGTCGAGCATCCAGATCCGTCGTCCGTCGTTCTCCGTCGAGCATCTGTCGCCCGTCGTCGTTCCCGTCGAGGTAAGCTCGCTCACTCGCCGCGGGAGCGCACTTGGTCGGGGAGAGGGAGGCACCGCGCGCGCGGCCGCTGCTCACCGCCGGCGGCGCGGCCAGAGGCGGCTGGACGGCTGTCGTCGGGGGCAGGGCTGCGGCTGCGGCTGCGGCTCCACGCGAGGAAGCCTCGGGAGCTGCGCGCAGCCGCCTCGGGGGAGTGTCGAGGCTCCTCAACCGAGGCGGCGGCGGCGGCGTGCTTGCTGCGACCGGTGGAGAGGGTGTGGGGGAGTGGGAGGGGCAGGGGCCGGTGGGCCGCCTGCCCAGCTGGGCCGGCCCACCAGCGGCCAGTTTTTTTATTTTTCTTATTTTTTATTTTTCTTATATGATGTTTATGATGTATAATTGTTCTAAATAATTATTAATTATCCTAAATAAATGTATATGATGTATTATTAATTATTAATTATCCTAAATAAATATATATGATGTATTATTAATTATTAAATGTATTATTTTATGATGTATAATTTACAATGCAATTATATATTTATTTCTTTTTTATAATGCAATTATTTATAATGCAATTATTTACAATGCAATTATATATTTATATATGTATAAAAATAATAAACAATTAATATTTACTTTTAGTTTAAGTGTCTATGTATATACATTATGCATATGCTAAATAATTATTATTTCTTTTTATAATGCAATTATTTGTATAGATTATCACGATGACTTCTCCAAACCTAAACCCTAAACCCTAAACTCTAAACCCTAAACCCTAAAAGTCTATGTATATACATTATGCATATGCTAAGTAATTATTATTTCTTTTTTATAATGCAATTATTTGTATAGATTATCACGATTACTTCTCCAACTCTAAACCCTAAACCCTAAATGTCTATGTATATACATTATGCATATGCTAAGTAATTATTATTTCTTTTTTATAATGCAATTATTTGTATAGATTATCACGATGACTTCTCCAAACGTAAACCCTAAACCCTAAACCCCTAAACCCTAAACCCTAAATGTCTATGTATATACATTATGCATATGCTAAGTAATTATTATTATTTTTTATAATGCAATTATTTATAATGCAATTATTTACAAAGCAGTTATGCATATGCTAAGTAATTATTTGAATAGATTATCACGATGGCTTCTCCAACCCCAAACCAAGCGTCAGGGTCTGACCGCATCGACCAAGCACCGGCAAAAGGTTCGGACCACACAGAGAAGGTGCAAGTATCACACAGCACTGAGCAAGCATAAGGGTCGGACCACACAGAGAATGCAAAAGAACGTGTATCAAGTCCTTCGTACGAGACCTCCCCTAGCGACATTCTAGATCCTCGCATAGAGAGGAACGCTCGTCGTGAATTAGAACGTGACCCTGATTACATTCCAGAAGTATATGAGGTGATGAATTACTCATCCATAATTAAATCTTTCTAACTTTTATGTCCCTCAGTATATGTACAAGAATGATTTATGTGTTTAACTTTTAACATGAACAGGAGGTGTTATCTCAGTTTCATGAGCTGAAAGAGATCCTATCCCAGGAAGAATTCACACATGAAGGTGCACCCGAACCGACGACGGAGACAACCACCGAGAAGACCACGGAGAAGACTGATGATAGAAAAAGGAAACGAGGTGACAGAGGATTGAATCAGTTTTCAAAAGTCACATTTAGAATTACAGATGTGAGCCCGATAGGACAACCCCTAGCTCCTCTAGAGGCCTTACCTAAGTGGCGTAACGCACTTGGATTCTTAGTTAGGGACCATCTTGACATCACAGGGAGTGGGCAAATGTGGACCAAAATGAAATCACAAGAATGTGGGACAAGCTACTTACAAGGTTTGTTTTACCTCAGGGTTCAGAAGACCTAGTAAAGGAGTACACATTGAACCAGTGGGGAATCATGTTTAGGAATTACAAGTCCGAGTTGAATTCTAAGTGGGCAAAGAAAGGGTTGGACCCGACAAAAAGGTATAAAATCACTGCTGGTCAGTGGGCGGTGTTTATAGAGTAGAGAAGTACCGAGGAGTTCAAAGCTTTGAGCGAATCTAAATCCAAGCTCGCAAAAAGGAACAAGTACCACCATCATCTAGGCACAGGTGGTTACCAGCGCAAGCTTGCCCAATGGGAGCAAGAGGATGAAGCGTAGAGGGCTAAGGGTCTGCCAGCGCTCCCTGACCAACTTGGTCGCAGGGGCTCGAGGTGGATTCGTGCTCGTGTACCGGCAAAGGAAGCCAAGTCTGGCTTATCATTTTCTGAGCCAATGGTCGAAGAGGCAGCGAAGAATATTTTCGCTGTGGCAGCTAAGCAGCAAGCGGGTGAATTTAAGCCTCAAAGGGAGAAAGATGTCCTTACTATTGCTCTAGGTAACCCAGAGCATCCTGGTCGTGTACGAGGCATCTCATCAAAATAAGGATGGAAAGAAGGCTTCGGACCAGAGTGGGAAGCAATGTATAGGAAACAGGATCGCTACAAGGCAAAAATGTCTAATTATTTTAAGGAGGAGGCTAAGAGAGAAGTCGAAGAGGTGATGTCTAAAATCCTCTCCAATCCTCCTCCTGAGTTGATGCAGCGATTGGCGACCGCAATGTCTAGCCAATTAAGTGGCCAGAAGCCTCTTCCAATGCAGCTAGTCGTCGCCCCGACAACAATAGAACAAGCTCCGGTCGTCCCAAGTAGTATTACCTCTACCGGAGACAAGTTCCGCTATCCAGTTGATGAGATCGATAGTCCTGTGCCTTGCTCCCTAGTCATAAGGTATGGTTTTAACAATAACCGTACAAGGGAAGTAGCCACAGGACTTGCGATCCCGGGGCGTCAATTCCATGGTAGTGAGATCCCTGAGGACTACTGCAGGGTGGAAGTGTTGACAGTTGTCCAAGGATATGAGGACGACATGCTAGACATTCCCAGTCCCGAGGGCATTGAAAAACTGGGACAAGCTATCAAGAATTTTATTCTTTGGCCTCGACGGGACGTCCTGCTGTCTCAGGTACCAGAACCATCACCCCGAGAAGTGCCACAGACTCAGGAGTCGTCCCATCCAACATCTCTTCCCACTCCACCAACCTCTCCAATCTTGCATCCACAATCCCCACCACCACCATCACCAATAATGCCTCAACCACCATCTCCGCCACCATCAAAACCCACTCCACCACCATCACCTAAACCCCATGCTTCAACACCGCAATCTTCCACACCACCGGCACCCAAAAATGATGATAAGACACCACCGCAACCAAAGAAAACAAAATTCTCGGTCCCCAAATTGGTTTCCCCGTACGAGCCAAAGAAGAAGGCCGCTGGTACGGTCCGATTTTTGTCCGGAATTGCAAGGAGCCACACTTCAAAACTTGTTGACTTAGCAGAGCATGAGAAGGAGGGATCAAAAAGCTGTGAAACACGTATTGTCAATATCAGGCCACCAACGAAGGATGATTACAAATTTGTCCCTTCTAAATATGAGCCAGGCAGACCACTACTTAGTTGGGACAAACTCAAAAAGATCCCAGCTGGTATAAAAAGGATGCATGACTGGTATATGAGAGCAGCTTCTGTAGGCATTGACACGATCAATGTGATTATACCACCAACAGCATTCAATAGTTAGCGTACAAAGGCAATCGTTACCTTCGAGGACATGTGGCTAATGATGAACCTGCAGAGACTAGACGTGTAGCTAGTAACCGTGTTTGCATTGTAAGTGTCACTCGTACTATCTTGTGTTATTATTCATGAGTTGCATCAATTTTCAACATCTAACGTACAAGTGCTCATTGCAGAATGAATTTTGAACAACAAGAGATGCGGTACGGTTCAGATCCGGATAGGTCTGCCAGTTAAAGGGTTGCGTATCTGAGCCCGATGAAGATATGCGAGGAGCAGCACAACTTCAGAATCGGAGACAAACACGACTCCTTAGAAGGTCTGGACCCCGCTGAGCGTAAGAAGATAATAGATGAAAGTCGACTAGATTATGAATGTAAATACGACCTCTACATAGCCTTAGCACTGCTCAAGTATCAAGATCGAGAATGTGTTGTTGCCCTATAAAACTTTGGGTAGGTGTCAATTTGTATTCATCGTCGTATTAGTAATTTCAATGGGCACTTGCATCATAAATTCGATTCTCTCAGGGACCACTTGATCTGCCTCCTCATTAATCCTAGTCTAGGACGTGTGCTAGTCCTAGACTCTGCAGACTACGATCCTTCAAGTTATGCAAAATTCATTACACACTTGGAACGGTAAGCTGAGTACATTAAATATTCATATCTACTTTTATAAGAGTTTCAGAATAACTTGAGGATTGTGTATTCGATACTATAGGGCCTATAGGTATTATAAGATCAAAGGTGGAAGGTGTGATTCATCAGAACTGGGCAGCCATTGAGATTATTTTATAAATGGCCGGTACGTACCAAAATATCACAAGCTATCTTTTATAAATATAATATGCATATGACGATGTTGCAAGTAATAAATATCCACTTTTTTGTCATACATCAGTGCCATAAGCAACCAGTTGGATCGCTCCACTGTGGATTCTACGTCTGCGAGTTCATGAGAGAGACCGGAAGATATGTAACTAACCCTTCTAAGGTATTGCTCTAATAGTCGTTTATATTATTTGTGTCATTTTTTGTTGCTAATGTGTTATATGAACTATAAATTTATGATGTTTCTAACTTCCTCTGCAGCAACATGAGTTGGAAAAGGCGAAGAGCGTGACTCAAGCTGTTCTATATAACATAGTTGAGGACCTCTGCACTTTTCTCTTGAGAGAAGCTATTCCCACCGAAGGGAAATATCACGACCCGACCAGCGTCCTAGCAAAGCCTGAGTTTAGAGCGCTAAGAGATATTAATAGGCTAAAGCTATCTCGATCGGGTTATTAGAGCAGAGGTTTCAGATGTGAAACCTCATATGTCTGTAAACAAAAAACTTTGATGTGTGATGTTTGTAATTAATATAATTTTATGTACAAAGTAATGGTATATATAAATATATTGCATGTTGCATTGGTTGAATCTTGTAGCCTAACATAGTTTCAATATTAATGTATATAATATATATAATATTAAAAATAGGATTTGCTGGAAAATAGGGTTAAATTGGAAAATCTTACCACAGGTGGCGGTTCTGTTATGAGAACCGCATGTAGAATCCAATTTCTACGGGCGGTTTACATAAAAGAACCGCCTGTAGAAATTGATTTCCACAGGCGGATCTCATAACTGAACCACCTGTAGAAATCGGTTTCTACAGGCGGTTCTCAGTTAACCGCGTGTGGAAACTTTTATTTCCACAGGCCGCGTGTGGAAACTTTTATTTCCACATGCCTATAGCCACTGGCGGTTCGTCAATCCGTCTTTACAAAAAGGTTGCTGTACCAGTGAATTTTACATTTGTGCGTGCACAGTACGTACGTTTACGCGGCTCTAGCTCTCCTGGGTTTTATATTAGGGTATATACAAGATGTATGCGTTGACCAAGGTTGATTGTCCGGCGTACAAATCCACCACCGCCAGACGGTCCGGCGCGTGTTTCGTGGCGTGTCACGCTGCCAGCCGTCCAATAATCTTTTCGGTTATTTAAGCGGCGCGAGTGCGCGAGCGGCAGCTAACCTACTGCTGCTGCTTAGCATCCACTAATAGTGCGCGCACTAACAAACTACTACTCCCTCCATTCCAAATTATAAGAATCTTGAAGAGTCAAAGTATTTTGTATGTGACTAAAATTATAGAACAAATTATAAAGATTTATGAGATTAAGTGGATATACTATGAAAATATAATCAATAAAGAACATAATGATATTTAATTGGTATTATAAATGTTATTATTTTGACATATAAATTTAGTCAAACTTGAGATGCTTTGACTTTCCAAAATTGTTAGAATAACTTAGGACTTGTTTAGTTCACCTCAAAAACCAAAAGGTTTTCAAGATTCCCCGTTACATCGAATCTTTCGGTACATGTATCACTACTACAGAACAGGCCTTTGGTCACTTGCCCAAAATGAACAATAATCTCGGCCCAAACAGCATCCAGGACAAAAACATATTTAGTCCCGGTTGGTGAGACCAACCGGGACTAAAAAGTCCCCTGTCCAACGGCTATTGTGTCAGACATCGGCAGAGGGGACCTTTAGTCCCGGTTGGTCTCACCAACCGGGACAAAAGCCTAGCCTTTAGTCCCGGTTGGTACCACCAACCGGGATTAAAAGCTGTTGTCCCGGTCCGTCCCACCGGCCGGGACTAGTGTTGGAATTTAGACTCGGTTTTTAAAAGGAATCAGGACTAAATATCCCTCCCCATATTTGAACTCTTCTTCCCCTGGCCGAGCCCATCGATCTTCACTCTTTTGTTGTGTTCTTCATTTGGAGTTGCTTGTTCTTGCTGTCATCTCCGGCTATTGATTCATTTCATCGTTTCTACACCGTCATCGACTTGTTAAGAGGTCACTAGCTTCATCTTCTCAACATTTAGAAGCGGCATATGTCATTTCCTAGTGTTATGTATATTGTTTTTTATTTTATGGTTTTTTAACAGGTTATTAGCTTCATCGCCTTCTCAACAGCGATGCGTTTTTTAGAGAAATAGTGATAATATGTTTTTTTATTTTAATTAGTTTAGAAAAAATAAAAACATATAATACTTTAATTTGCAATTTTTGACCGATGTAGTTAGTTAAATATAACTAGTATGCATACCACATTTCATGATTATTTAGGAAAATAGAGAATTTTTGTGCTTTTTTAATTTTGCTTGTTTAGAGAAATTAGAAATAGAGAATTTTAGGTTTTTTTTTTACTTTAATTTCTCTATTAAAAATTAGGAACTTATAATACTTTAATTTGCAATTTATGACAAGGTTAATTAGTTAATTATAACTAGTATGCATACCACATTTCATGATTTAGTTAGAAACATAGATAACTTTTGTGCTTTTTTAATTTTGGTTGTTTAGAAAAATTAGAAATAGAGAATTTTAGGTTTTTTGTTACTTTAATTTCTCTATTAAAAATTAGAAACTTATATTTCTTTAATTTGCACTTTATGACATGGTTAATTAGTTAATTATAACTAGTATGCATGCTACATTTCATGATTAGTTAGAAAATAGAGAACTTTTATGTCTTTTTAATTTTGCTGGTTCAGAAAAACCAGAAATAGAGAATTTTAGGTTATTTGTTACTTTAATTTCTTTATAAAAAATTAGAAACTTATAATACTTTACGTTGCAATGCAGACAATGACACGTTATTAGATGTACAATGCCGATCGCCACTCTAAAGAATTCATTGATGGTGTGCATTATTTCTTAAGAGTGGCCGAGGAAAACAAGCAGGATGGATTCATATGTTGCCCATGTGCCTTGTGTCAGAATTTGAAGGTATATTGTAACTCTAGAAATATTCACTCACATTTGTTGAAGTCGTGTTTTATGCCAAACTATATTTGTTGGACCAAGCATGGAGAAAACGGGATAATGATGGAAGAAGGTGAAGAAGAACAGTTGGAGCCTGACGACATTATTGCTCAATACGGTGACTTCGGTGATACAGCAATGGGAGAAGCTGAAGATGAGGCAGGTGCAGAAGGCGCACCTGTTGAAGATGATGCTCTTGGTGATGTCATTCGTGATGCACAGAAAGATTGCGAAAGTGAAAAAGAGAAGATAAAGTTTGACCACATGTTAGAAGATCACAAGAAATTACTATACCCATCTGCCTAGGATGGGCAAAAAAACTGGGTACAACACCAGAGTTGTTAAAATGGAAGGCACAGAATGGTGTATCCGATAAGGCATTTGGGCAATTACTGAAGATCCAAAAAAATGTTGCCGAAGCCTAATTAACTGCCCACTACTACGTACGAAGCAAAACAGATCGTCTGTCCTTTGGAATTAGAAATCAAGAAGATACATGCATGTCCTAATGACTGCATCCTATACCGTGGCAAGGACTACGAGAATTTAGATGAATGCCCCATATGTAAAGCATCACGGTATAAGATCAGGCAAGATGACCCTAGCGATGTTGAGGGGGAAGAACGTCCCAGAAAAAAAATCCCTACAAAGGTTATGTGGTATGTGTTGACGGTTCTTAAGTATTAATTTTAATTATCAAATAAACAAGAGAAAGGACCAATATGCAACCAACACCTAGAATTAGGGTTTGATCTGACAGAATTCTATGAGTTTTGTTGTTTATCTGTTTCTGCAGGGGGTTATCAGGAAATAAGGAAGAAAGGCCCACATGTCGGGATTACATAGAGATATCAACGCACCGCGCGATTTTCCACCATCTAGAAGACTCCAGAAGCCACGGGAAGAAGACGGAGGCCGAAAGGGGCCAGGCCCAGGGCGCCCGCCCTGGTGACCTGGGCGCCCGCCCCCTGTTGGATGCCAGTCAGGACTCTCTTCGCACGGGATATTCCACCGACCTATTGGATCAAGGAAAACATAGTACCACCTCGCCTACCGACCCAAAAACGCATAGAAGGGGAGGACTATATAAGGAGACCCCCCTGGCCCCTAGAGAAGACATGAAGAAATTATCATAGAGACTGAGGGGTGCCCTCGAAGGAAAACCTCTTCTCTAATTAATATTTCTTTTTAGGCGTAGCAACCAATGTAAGGTAGAAATAGATCTTCTAGTTTCTACTAGATTGAGAGAGATAGAGTGGAGGTGTAGATTGGAGGAAGCCCGGCCTGTCGGTGTCTACTCCAAGCTTGTACCTGCGGGATCAAGTTCTCCTAACCCGAAGCTTGCTCCTAGGATTCTTCAGTATTTCGACTTCTAAATTCTAGTAAGTTCTTGTTTTATTGTTCTTCTGGTTTATGAGTTTACTTTAATCTCTTCGCGTAGAGTTTAGAGTAATCATTGCTGGCGTAAACGTGGTGTTTAGGCTGGGGTACTCATAGATATTCCCTGACTAGCTGGACCGTGGTAGTAGTGAGGAACGTGACAATTCCGAGTTACCTTTGCAGACCATATCTCGTTAGCAGGAAGGATAGGGTTTATAGGTGCGGGTTGAACATCCTTTGTGGTGTCTAGATTCCGTTAGCCTCCCCATTAGAACAGTAGATCATCCTTACCAAGGTTAGAAGGAGACTACGGTTGCAGTCTTCTCTATTTATCACACACATCGAAAGACATTCTTTGTGCCTAAAGGGTTAGTAGTAATAGACCGGTTAGTCAGATGCACTCTTTCTCCTAGTGGTAAAAAATAAATACGATACTCTGGATAATTTCCCGGGTGAAGTGCTCACCGATATCCGTGCGCTTGCGGATCAATTCCTTATTGCGTTCCCAAATATCAACAAGCATTTCTGGCGCCGTTGCCGGGGAGAAAGACGGTTGCTGAGATAACCTGAGTCTTACTATTAGCTTGTATCTATACTTTTATCTTTTCTTATCTTTTATATTCTTTATTTATTTTATTTACTCTTACCTTATGGAAAACCAAAATTCTAAATCGATCCATGAGTCTGCAATCCCTTCAGCAACTGACCTTTTACCATGGGAATCATCACAGCCTATCCAAACATCTCAGTATAAGTTAAGTTCTAGGTTGATTGCCATGATTCAAAACCTATCTTTTTCGGGAAAGGGAGACGAAAACCCTTACCTTCATATTAGAGATTTCGAGCAAACATGTGATTGTCTTCGCATTGAGGGCATTTCTGATAAAACTTTACGTTGGAAGCTTTTTCCTTTTTCCTTAAGGGGAGAAGCTAGACAATGGTACAGTCAGAAGGTAAGTCAACAACAAGGTGAATGGGGAGTTTTACGAGCCAACTTTTGTCTAGATTTCTATTCCCTTGACCGTATAGCCGACCTTAGACTCGAAGTCCTATCTTTTAAACAAAAAGATAATGAAACTTTGGGAAAATCCTGGAAACGTTTTTCTGATCTTTTAGAATCTGGTCCAAACCTTAATCTTGAAGACCCTGTTCTTTTATTCCACTTTTTTCGAGGTCTTCAGAAAAATCACAAACAAATGCTTCACACAATGTCTAGAGGTTCTTTCTTTCGCATCCCTGCTGATGAAGCTAGATCCTAGATAGAATCCTAGAAGCTGAGATGGATAATACCCTTCATGATGAAACCTACGAAGCCGAAGTAGACACTCTGCCAAATTCTTCATCTACTTTAGCTATCCCAAGTTCTGAGCCACAAGAGGAAGAAATTCCACCACCGGACTTCATGCTGGATATAGAATCCGATCTTTTTGCCGATTTTGGAAATATTTCAAACTACCATTCTATTGATAAACCCCAAAACGGCCAGTTTAGCATTTATTTGCCAAGTGAATATCAATTGAGAGAGCTTATCTCAGTAATGAGTAGCGAATGGTTGGAGGAATCAGAGCTTTCCTCTGATGTGATCCGTTTGGACACGCCCTCTATAACTATACGCTGTGCTTATAATTCTGATCGATTTAATGCTCTCTATAATCCTGTTGTGGGGATCAATATCATGTCTGAATCTTTTGCACTTAAACTATTTAAAAATCTTGTCTTAACCCCCATAACAAGGGTCATAAAGGAATCTTCAGGACGATTGGTCCCCAGTCTTGGAATTATTAATGTCCTACCTCTTACGGTAGAAGGCTCCATGGTTCATTTGAACTTCTATATCTTTGATACATGGGACTTCGACCTGTTGATAGGACAACCTTTTAGAAGACTCCTTTACGAAGGTCATACTGGAAAGCTACACATTTATTTTGGAAAAACTTTTAAATTCCCAATAACAATTTCACACTCCTTAAACAATAAGGCCGAGTCATATCTTTTGCCTGATCCTATGGAGGAGGTAAAGGCTGCATCTCTAGAGCTTTTAGATGAACCAGACTTAGAAGACGAAACTCCTTTCTTCATAGAAGAAGAAGACGAACCTTCTGAGCCTGAACCCTTAGATGAGTTTGCAGAAACACCTAGACCCCCCATAGAGCTTAAAACTTTACCACCCAGTCTTACATATGCTTTCCTAAACAATAATCCAGAGTACCCTGTGATCATTAGCGATAAACTCACTCAGGATCAAACTCTGCGATTAATGACCATTCTTGAGAAACATCACTCAGTTTTCGGCTACTCACTTCAAGATCTTACAGGAATCAGTCCTATGATTTGTACCCATCATATTCCAACAGATCCTTCTGTTGCACCCTCTCGAGAACCCCAATGTAGACTTAATAACACTATGAGAGAGGTAGTTAAAAAGGAAGTTATAAAGTTGCTGCATGCAGGGATTATATATCCTGTGCCGCACAGTGAGTGGGTAAGCCCAGTACAAGTTGTGCCTAAAAAGGGAGGCATGACTGTTATTATGAATGAAAAGAACGAGCTAATTCCGCAACGCACCGTCACAGGATGGCGGATGTGCATAGACTATAGAAAACTAAACAAAGCCACAAGAAAAGATCACTTTACTTTACCTTTCATAGATGAGATGCTAGAGCGGTTAGCAAACCATTCGTTCTTCTGTTTCTTCGATGGATATTCAGGGTATCATCAAATCCCGATCCATCCTGATGATCAAAGCAAAACCACTTTTACATGCCCATATGGAACTTATGCTTATCGTAGAATGTCTTTTGGGTTATGTAATGCACCAGCTTCTTTTCAAAGATGCATGATGTCTATATTTTCTGATATGATTGAAGAGATTATGGAAGTTTTCATGGATGATTTCTCTGTTTATGGAAAAACTTTTGATAGTTGTCTTGAAAACTTAGATAAGGTTTTGCAAAGATGTGAAGAAAAGCACTTAATCCTTAATTGGGAAAAATGTCATTTTATGGTTAGGGAAGGAATAGTGCTGGGACACCTAGTGTCTGAAAGAGGTATTGAGGTAGCCAAACCTAAAATTGAAGTAATTGAACAACTACCTCCACCTGTGAATATAAAAGGAATTCGAAGCTTTCTTGGCCATGCTGGTTTTTATCGTAGATTCATAAAAGATTTTTCATTTATTGCTAGACCACTTACTCTTTTGCTAGCCAAGGATGCTCCTTTCGAATTTGATGATGCATGTCTAACATCTTTCAATTTATTAAAGAAAGCACTCATCTCTGCACCAATCTTTCAACCCCCTGATTGGTCGTTGCCTTTTGAAATTATGTGTGATGCTAGTGATTATGCTGTGGGGGCAGTATTGGGACAAACTAAAGATAAGAAGCATCATGCAATTGCTTATGCCAGTAAAACTTTGACAGGAGCTCTACTTAACTATGCAACCACTGAAAAAGAGCTTCTGGCTGTTATCTTTGCCATTGATAAATTTAGATCTTATTTAGTTGGAGTTAAAATAATTGTTTACACTGATCATGCTGCACTAAAATATTTGCTCACTAAAAAAGACGCTAAACCTCGCCTGATTAGATGGATCTTATTACTCCAAGAATTTGACTTAGAAATAAAAGATAAAAAGGGAGTAGAAAATTCTGTTGCTGATCACTTGTCCAGAATGTATTTTAAGAGTCCACAGGAAACCCCCATCAATGATTCACTCCGGGACGACATGCTCTACGGGATTAACAGGTCTGACCCCTGGTATGCAGATATTGTTAATTTTATGGTTTCAGGGTATGTACCACCAGGAGCAAACAAGAAGAAGCTTATTCAAGAAAGTCGTTCACATATATGGGATGAGCCATACCTCTTCCGAGTATGCTCTGATGGCTTACTCAGGAGATGTGTGACCACTGAGGAAGGGTGGAAGATCATCGACAGATGTCATTCATCACCATATGGAGGTCACTATGGAGCATTCCGTACACATTCAAAGATCTGGCAGTGTGGATTCTACTGGCCTACAATGTATGAAGACACGAAGCAATATATCAGAAGATGTGGGCCATGTCAAAGACACGGAAACATAAATACAAGGGATGCAATGCCACTCACCAACAACCTTCAGATTGAGCTCTTTGATGTCTGGGGAATAGACTACATGGGTCCATTTCCTCCATCAAGGAAGTGTGAGTACATCTTGGTGGCAGTCGACTATGTCTCCAAGTGGGTAGAGGCATTACCTTGCAAGCATGCCGACAACGTCAGTTCAAAGAGGATGTTTGAAGAAATTATATTTCCAAGATTGGGAGTCCCCAGAGTAGTGATAAGTGATGGAGGAGCACACTTCATCGACAAACGCTTCAAGCAATATCTATCAAAACATGGAATCCGTCACAACGTCGCTACCCCCTATCATCCTCAGACAAGTGGCCAAGCAGAGACTTCCAACAAACAAATCAAGAATATTCTTCAAAAGACAGTGAATGAAATGGGAACGGAATGGAAAGACAAGTTACCCGATGCACTCGGGGCATACCGGACAGCATACAAGACCCCAATTGGAATGTCTCCATACCAATTGGTGTACGGGAAGACTTGCCATCTACCTATTGAACTAGAGTTCAAAGCACACTGGGCCATAAAGAGATGGAATATGGACCTAGATGTTGCTGGAGATTATAGAAGAATGCAACTATCAGAATTGGAAGAATGGCGAGAGAAAGCATATCACAATTCAAAGATCTACAAAGAAAGAGTCAAGAGGTGGCATGACAAGAGAATCAAGAAGAAGGAGTTCACACCCGGAGATAAGGTATTACTTTTTAATTCCAGGGTGAAGCTTTTCGGGCATGGAAAACTCCGGAGCAAAAAGGAAGGATCATTCAAGGTAATTAATTCATCATCCCACGGAGCTATCACACTTCAAAATAGTGAAGGTACGTTATTCAAGGTAAATGGTCAATGTCTTAAATTATTTTTAGAGCCCAATAAAGAATTAGAAGAAATAGACGTAGTCCATTTTTACCTTCCCATGGAGACTTAGAGCCCAACACTTTTAGTCTGATGTTTGTGGGTCATATATATATATTTCTAAATAATTTTGCATCTAGAAACGCGCTCGGAAAAGTGGGCCCATAGAGGGGCCAGAGAGAGGGCGGGCGCCCAGCTCCTGTTCCCCCTCGGTCCCGACTTTCTCTGTTATGGAAAATGCACTTATGGTAATTCGAATAATCTCTCGGATGGAAAGTTTCGCACGCACGTCGACGGGAGCAACCCGAACAACCCATAGAGGCACTTTTTGACCCCTATATAAACAGACCCCTGACCTCAGTTTTCAAACACCAAGCCACAAAGCCTTCTCTCCTTCAATTAGAGCTTGATTAGTTCCTTGCTGCTCCAATGGCCGAGAAGTACCACGATGATTGGGAAGTCGTCCCCTTCAACCTCAACATGGAGCCTATGGAAGACCCCGATGCCCGAGCTCTCGTCCCGGCCAACACAGAGCGACAGCTAGAAGCCATGCCATTACGCCAACGCAGCTCCACCCAATCTTACCATGCTCAACTAGTTCTCACCGCACCACCACAACCCCTACTCCTCAAAGGATCATCATCCAAGACGAAGACCACTATCAAGGTGCCAACCGGCACAAGGATCCTTCCACCTAGACCCAATGAGAGGGTCGTTGGAGTCAAGACCAACCGGAGCGGCGAGATCAGCAGTATTCACTACACTACGGAGGAGGAAAGGCCTTACTTTGAAGGGATTAGAGCAGCCAAAGTCCGTTTCATCCCTCCAAAGGCAGCCCCGAAGCACGCTCTCAATGCTTTTGAGACACCTCCCAAGCGTCGCAAGACTATAATGGATATTGATGAGGACGTTCACAGACTAGACAGAATAATCATAGACCTCCAGTTCTCGATTAACTCCCTCACTAGGCAGCTCTCTAACCACAACACCATTATACTAGGCCTTAGGCAGGATCTTGCCAGTGCCAACAAGAAGATTAAGGAATTAGAGCGCCGCTAAGTTATCTAGATTAGACCTTGAGGCAATGCATCTTAGTCATTCATCTTTAAATTCGGTTTAGGTTTGCTATTATCATCAGTTTGCTATTATTATCGGTTTGCTATCAGTTTGCTACTAGTCTTTTGTAACAAATGCCTCAAGATTAATAAAGATTATTATTATTATTATTATTATTATTATTATTATTATTATTATTATTATTATTATTATTATTATTATTATTATTATTATTATTATTATTATTATTATGTTTTGTGTGTCTCTACTTCATTTTTTGTGCAAGAAAGCAGAAAACAAGTATGGGGGAGATACCTCAACATGCCAAACACACTCCGACTACACCACTCCACGATTCAGGTACACACTCTGCACACTTTACTTTACACATATGTATATTTTGGATTATGCAGATTATTGTTTCCGACATGATAAAATAAAAATATTAAAATATTTCTAATCATGATTAATCTCAATCTGTGGTATTTCCTGAAAACTTGCAATTATTATAAAATCATTTTAAAACCCTGTGTTACTTAAGTCAATATGGAATATGTGATGGTAGAGTATGAGTTTCTTATTCTTGATATCATTGCTACTTGGAGAATTTATTTCAAAATATTCAAAATTCTAGCTACCATCCTCAGTGTTTTATATGCCTGATAAAACTGAAAATATTAATTATGATTATAAAAGCTATCTACTCTGTATTGAGTTTGTTCAAAATGAGTTAGACCCTTGTTGAGAGATTTATCATGCTCCTAAGATCAAGACATTATTTCAGAAAGATTCACTCTTCCGAAGTATTATTGCATTAGAGGCATGGGCTATGCAAAAAAAAATAGAGATATTTCGAGGAAATAAAAAGGAGCAAGTGCTCGACAACCTCGTAGAAAAAATGGACAAGTGTCCGGTAGTAGAATTAGGGGTACCTCGGTATCCACTTAAAAAAAGAGAGAAGAGAGAAAAGAGAAAAAAAATGATAGCCCATGGTCCCTCTAATAAGCAATATGCCAGCAAGAGTTGACAAAGATTTTAATTTCCAAAGTCTTTGATCTAAGAGTATGACATTCCCCTCCTCGGATCCCGTTTTGATCAGGCAATAAATGCAAAGTAAGTATGCTTGAGAATTTTTGCAAAATTAAAACAGCCTCAGTGAGATATATATAAAAGATAATGAGTGATCTGAGAGAACCTATGAGGATAAAAAGGTATGCTAACTTTCTTTCAAAAATATACAAAAACTCCAAGTGACAAGATTGAGAAGAAAGGATCTTTACTCTTAACCATAAACTTCCCTGACTACAGTACACAGTGGATTTTTAACACCCTGCAATTATAAAGAGAATGTTTTAAATGTTTACCCCAGATATTATTCTTAACCATCCTTTTCTCGAGGACAAGTAAAAGCCTAAGTATGGGGGTATTTGTTGACGGTTCTTAAGTATTAATTTTAATTATCAAATAAACAAGAGAAAGGACCAATATGCAACCAACACCTAGAATTAGGGTTTGATCTGACAGAATTCCACGAGTTTTGTTGTTTATCTGTTTCTGCAGGGGGTTATTAGGAAATAAGGAAGAAAGGCCCACATGTCGGGATTACATAGAGATATCAACGCACCGCGCGATTTTCCACCATCTAGAAGACTCCAGAAGCCACGGGAAGAAGACGGAGGCCGAAAGGGGCCAAGCCCAGGGCGCCCGCCCCCTGTTGGATGCCAGTCAGGACTCTCTTCGCACGGGATATTCCACCGACCTATTGGATCAAGGAAAACATAGTACCACCTCGCCTACCGACCCAAAAACGCATAGAAGGGGAGGACTATATAAGGAGACCCCCCTGGCCCCTGGAGAAGATATGAAGAAATTATCATAGAGACTGAGGGGTGCCCTCGAAGGAAAACCTCTTCTCTAATTAATATTTCTTTTTAGGCTTAGCAACCAATGTAAGGTAGAAATAGATCTTCTAGTTTCTACTAGATTGAGAGAGATAGAGTGGAGGTGTAGATTGGAGGAAGCCCGGCCTGTCGGTGTCTACTCCAAGCTTGTACCTGCGGGATCAAGTTCTCCTAACCCGAAGCTTGCTCCTAGGATTCTTCAGTATTTCGACTTCTAAATTCTAGTAAGTTCTTGTTTTATTGTTCTTCTAGTTTATGAGTTTACTTTAATCTCTTCGCGTAGAGTTTAGAGTAATCATTGCTGGCGTAAACGTGGTGTTTAGGCTGGGGTACTCATAGATATTCCCTGACTAGCTGGACCGTGGTAGTAGTGAGGAACGTGACAATTCTGAGTTACCTTTGCAGACCATATCTCGTTAGCAGGAAGGATAGGGTTTATAGGTGTGGGTTGAACATCCTTTGTGGTGTCTAGATTCCGTTAGCCTCCCCATTAGAACAGTAGATCATCCTTACCAAGGTTAGAAGGAGACTACGGTTGCAGTCTTCTCTATTTATCACACACATTGAAAGACATTCTTTGTGCCTAAAGGGTTAGTAGTAATAGACCGGTTAGTCAGATGCACTCTTTCTCCTAGTGGTAAAAAAATAAATACGATACTCTGGATAATTTCTCGCGTGAAGTGCTCACCGATATCCGTGCGCTTGCGGATCAATTCCTTATTGCGTTCCGAAATATCAACTGTATGCTCCTATAATACCACGTCTGAAACGTCTTTTTAGAAATAAGGACCATGCAAAATTGTTGCGGTGGCACAAAGAAGACCGTAAAGTAGACAACATGTTGAGACACCCTGCTGATGGGTCCCAGTGGAGAGCATTAGACAAGGAATTTCTAGAGTTTGCAAAAGACGCAAGAAACTTAAGGTTCGCTTTAAGTACGGACGGTATGAATCCTTTTGGTGAGCAAAGCAGTAGTCATAGCACTTGGCCTGTTACACTATGTATCTACAACCTTCCTCCATGGTTATGCATGAAGCGAAAGTTCATTATGATGTCGATGCTCATCTAAGGCCCGAAGCAACCGGGCAATGACATTGATGTCTATCTAAGGCCATTAATTGAAGAACTCCTTCTTTTATGGAGTGAAACAGGTGTTCGTGTGTGGGATGAGTACAAAGAGAAACACTTCGACCTACGAGCACTATTGTTTGTGACAATCAATGATTGGTCTGCTCTAAGTAATCTTTCAGAGCAGACAAACAAGGGATATAATGCATGCACACATTGTTTTGATGACCTTGATACTATATATTTGAAAAAATGTAGAAAGGTCTTGTACCTTTGGTATCATCAATTTCTTTCTATGAATCACCGAGTTAGAAAGAAAGGGAAGCATTTTAAAGGTAAGGCAGACCACCGATGCAAGCCTCGCAACAGAACTGGAGAAGATGTATTTGAGATGGTTAAGGATGTGAAAGTAGTTTTTGGTAAGGGACAAGGCAGCCAACTAGTTCCAAAAGATGCAGCGGGTCATGCACCCATGTGGAAGAAGTCAATATTTTGGGAGCTACCCTATTGGCAAGCTAGAGGTCCGGAATGCGATCGACGTCATGCACCTAACAAAGAATGTTTGTGTGAACCTTCTAGGATTCATGGGTGTATATGGTAAGCCTAAGGATTCACTTGAAGCACGACAAGACTTGCAACGCATGGAAGAACGAGACAACATGCATCCAGAGAAGACAGATGATGGACGCCAATATTTAAGACCTGCTAGCTACGCTCTTAGCAATGAAGAGAAAGAAATCATGTTTGAATGCTTAAGCAGCATCAAGGTCCCATCTGGATTCTCCTCTAATATAAAAGGTATAATTAATGTGTCTGAGAAGAAATTTCTAAACTTAAAGTCGCATGACTGCCATGTGCTTATGACGCAATTGCTTCCAGTTGCATTAAGAGGAATTCTACCTCCACATGTACGTTTGGCCACCGTAAAGCTATGTGCATTCCTCAATGCAATTTCTCAGAAGACAATCAATCCACTGGAACTAGCTGCTACAGAATGATGTGGTTCAATGTCTTGTCATCTTTGAGTTAGTGTTCCCTCCATCCTTCTTTGATATCATGACACACCTCCTAGTTCATCTGGTCAAGGAGATCAATATTCTGGGTCCTGTGTTCCTACATAATATGTTTCCCTTCGAGAGGTTTATGGGAGTTCTAAAGAAATATGTTCACCAACGTGCTCGGCCAGAAGGAAGCATCGCCGAGGGCTATGGGACAGAGGAGGTCATTGAGTTCTGTGTTGAATTCATTCCTGAACTTGACCCAATTGGTGTTCCTGAATCGCACCACGAGGGGAGACTAAGTGGAAAGGGAACACTAGGAAAGAAAACATACATCGGTACGAGGGACGATTCTTTCAATAAATCACACTACACAGTTCTTCAAAACTCATCTGTGGTGGAGCCGTATGTCACGAAACACAAGGACTTCCTACAATCCCAATTCCCAGAGAAGAATGAAGCTTGGTTTATACGTCAGCACATAGACACTTTCAGTGATTGGTTACGAAAAGAATGTCAGGGTAATGACCAGATTGATGAGCAACTGTATTTGTTGGCTAGGCAACCATCATGACACATCCTCACGTACAAAGGGTACGAGATAAATGGAAATACATTTTATACCCTAGGCCAAGATAAAAGAAGCACAAACCAAAATAGTGGAGTTCGCATAGACGCCATAGACCCGAATGGAAATAGACAAACATAATATGGCCGTATAGAGGAGATTTGGGAACTAGACTACGCGCCTAATTTTAAAATCCCTTTGTTCCGGTGCCAATGGGTGAAGGTTACCGGAGGTGGGGTGACAGTTGACAAAGACTATGGAATGACAACTGTGGACCTCAACAATGTTGGTTACAAAGATGAACCATTCGTCCTTGCTGCTGCTGTGAATCAGGTGTTCTATGTGAAAGACATGTCTACAAAACAGAAGAGAGGGAAAAATGACAACAAATCAACAAACAAGCCGAAACGCCATATAGTTCTCTCAGGGAAAAGAAACATTGTGGGAATTGAGGACAACTCAGATATTTCAGAAGATTATGAAAGGAATGACCGAATCACGCCTTTTAATGTGACCAAAGATCCGAGCATACTGATAAATGCTGAGGACACTCCATGGTTACGTCAAGATCATGACCAAGGAACATACGTCAAAAAGAAGATCACTATTGAGCCCGCCTAATAAATAGATTGCAATAGAGTATGTGTATGTGACAGATGTTTATATTAGTTTTTCTTATTTTATATCATTTCAAATAATGAAATGACATTTAAGTTTGCTATTATAAGAGAGGTGTCAATTATTTGTCAAATGCAAAAATAGTCAAACTTGGTCAAATGACAAACTAAATTACTTAAAATGAAAATTTTTTGAATACCAAGTTGTTAGATATCATCAAGATCTAAACTTTTTATATAGACAATTTTTCCATTTGAGAAAGTTTAAGTTCACAATACCCACCAATTCTTGAATCTCACGCAAACTATATGAAACTATATGTGTCAATTGTGGATTTTGAACTACACCTTCCCAACACTTTGTCAAATGCAAAAATGGTCTATATATTAAATGTAGATTTTGATGAGTGGAACAATATTGGTATTCATGACTTTTCCGTTCGAGACCATCTAGGGTTCTGAAAACCGATGCGTGGCTATGAATTCTATCAAAATTCAAAATTGAGTGGTTCAAACTTTTCCAAAAGAAAAGTTGACCATTAGACAAAATGTAGAACTTGATGAGTGCAACAAACTTTGTTTTCATTACTTTTCCATTTGGGAGCATATAGGGTTCGGTTAAAGTGTGTGTTTCTAAAAACCAATGCTTTGACTTTGGTCAAACTTGGTCAAATGACCCATTTGATGACTTGAAATGAAAAAAATTTGAATACAAAGTTGGTAGAGATCATCAAGATCTACATTTGATATATTGTCCATTTTTCCATTTGGATAAATTTGAGCCAATCCTAAGCACATTTGATCAAAATCCAAGACGGGTTTTGGTCAAACTTGGTCAAATGACAAACTAAATTACTTAAAATGAAAATTTTTTGAATACCAAGTTGTTAGATATCATCAAGATCTAAACTTTTTATAGAGACAATTTTTCCATTTGAGAAAGTTTAAGTTCACAATACCCACCAATTCTTGAATCTCACACAAACTATATGAAACTATATGTGTCAATTGTGGATTTTGAACTACACCTTCCCAACACTTTATCAAATGCAAAAATGGTCTATATATATTAAATGTAGATTTTGATGAGTGGAACAATATTGGTATTCATGACTTTTCCGTTCGAGACCATCTAGGGTTCTGAAAACCGATGCGTGGCTATGAATTCTATCAAAATTCAAAATTGAGTGGTTCAAACTTTTCCAAAAGAAAAGTTGAGCATTAGACAAAATGTAGAACTTGATGAGTGCAACAAACTTTGTATTCATTACTTTTCCATTTGGGAGCATATAGGGTTCAGTCTAAGTGTGTGTTTCTAAAAACCAATGCTTTGACTTTGGTCAAACTTGGTCAAATGACCCATTTGATGTCTTGAAATGAAAAAAATTTGAATACAAAGTTGGTAGAGATCATCAAGATCTACATTTGATATATTGTCCATTTTTCCATTTGGATAAATTTGAGCCAATCCTAAGCACATTTGTTCAAAATCCAAGACGGGTTTTGGTCAAACTTGGTCAAATGACCCATTTGATGACTTGAAATGAAAGAAATTTGAATACAAAGTTGTTAAAGATAATCCGATGTAATGGTGAATATTGTTGTAAGCATAAATAAATAAGAAATAGAGAAAAATCTTTAAAAAATAATCCGATGTAATGGTGAATATCATTTATATCATGATTTTGGAGATAAATGATGATAAATAAACAAAATTTACGTTTAAATAATGCACAAACAAATTTTCTATCAAAAATATCTACTTTAAGATATTAAAATTAAATCATTCATTTTTGCATTAACGAAATACTAATTATTTTTCATATTTAAGTTTGCTAATATAAGTGATGAAAAGATTTTATGTTTCCAAATTTATTATGTAAGCAATTAGACCAAAAGAAATGGAACTATTATTTTTTAAAAAATTAATACCTATGATTCTATTTACTATGCAATTAACAACATTAATCTAATTATTGTAAGCATAAATAATAAGAAACAGCAAAAATACATTTAGTCCCGGTTCCTGGCTAGAACCGGTCCCGGTTCTATCCAGAAACTGGGACTAAAGGGTGGACCTTTAGTCCTGGTGCGTATCACAACCGGTTGGTGATACGCACCGGGACTAAAGCTCCCCGTGTATATTTAAGCCAACAGTCGTCTTCCTCGCCGATCTAGATCGATCCCGAGCCCTAGCCCTAGCCCGTCGCGCGCCGCTCCCGCCGTGAGCCCTCGTCTCGTCTCCGACCACCGTCGTCTCGTCTCCGACCGCCGTCGTCTCGAGTCCAGGAGCGCCGCCGCCACCGCCGCCACCACCACTCGTCCACCACTCGTCCCCGTTGACATACGGCGCCGCCACCGCACGCCTCCGCCGCGCGCCGAGCCGAAGACGTACGACGCCGCCACCACACGCCGAGCTCCGCCAGCCCTCCTCTGTGGCCCGAGTGCCACCACTGCCGAGGCCGCCACCGCCAGTGACGACTGCACAGTTATCGATCTCTGACACCAAGTTTTATTACCTATATACATATATATATATACATGTTGTTTGTTTTTTCCCATATGCAAAATATGAACAGTGTACAATGTTTTATGTATGGATGTGACATGGAATTTGAAATATTTTACAAAATATTTGGGAAAGTGTACAATGCTTTATGTATGTTTGTTCTTTCGTCCCTGGGTGGCGGCTCGCGCCCTCGTCCCCCGCAGTCGCCTCGCGCCCTCGTCCCCAGCCGAGCGCCGTCGTCTCGAGCCCGCCTAGGAGCGCCGCCGCTGCCGCCGCAGCCACCCCTCGTCCTCGGGATGAGCCGAGGAGCGCCGCCGCCGCCGCAGCCACCCCGTCGTCCTCGGGACGAGCCGAGGAAAGCCGCCACCGTTCTACCGGCCCCGCTTTCTTCTCCGACTGTGTTGAGCGCTCTGTTGTATATATATTGAGATGAGATGATATAATTTATATTTTATAATTTATTCTTTGTATGATATAATTTATATGATATAATGTATCCTATGTAAAAAGTTGAAATTTGTAATTTATTTTTACAGTATGTTTCTAAGGCCTTAGTTGTAATTAGTTATTGTTATTTATCTCGTGTAGAAGCTTACTTAGTTTATGGTAGCCATAATTACAGTGCAATTTATATGATATATTTGTCAATAAAAACAAAAGTGTTACAGTACCAAAAACCAAAAAAAAATTCAAAACTAAACAAGTCCTTAGTTGTTGTATCGAATATTTTATGGAATATCAAAAGAGCAGTTTGGATATTAATTAAAAAATTAATTACATAATTTCTCTAAAAATGTGAGACAAATTTATTATATCTAATTAATCCGTTATTTGCATATTTGTGTTATTATAACAATTATGGCTAACATAAACTAATTAAGTTTAAAAGGTTTGTCTCGCGGTGTCCCTATGTACGGTGTAATTAGTTATTTTTTTCTCTATATTTCATACTCTTAGCTAATGTTATCTAATTTTTAGCTAAGGCATGTATACATATATATGGAAGTGTTTTTTTATCATATTTGTCTCGCAAATTTTTCTCGCAAATTAATTACATGTTGTAAACATATATATGAAGGGCTTTGTTTGCTTGCAAAAAATTTGTCTCACAAATTTTTCTCGCAAATTAATTACATGTTGTAAACATATATATGGAGGGCCTTGTTTACTTGCAAAAATTTGTCTCGCAAATTAATTACATCCTGCAGTGGCGTTTTTATTTATCCATACATTTTTATCTATCTATGCAAGAGTTAATGGACAAAAAATGGAAGTGCTTTCGTTTTTTAGATATTTATAAAAAAGTTACACATCTAGATTTACTTGTTGATAAATATTTATATGTATTAAAATATTCATTAGATAAAGTGTAGACAAATATTTTATGATAAAAATCCCAAAATGTGTGAACAAATATTGTATCCAAATATTGTCTAAGTACGAGATTTGACAAATAACTTTTAACACTTGATTAAATTTGCAGAAATGGCCAATCCAAATGACAACATGGATGATGCAATGATGGACCTAATCAACAGCGGCGCCAATCCAGATCCCCAAGGCGAAGATGATGGGAGTTAGTACTTTGCTGATTATGAAGAACTTATGGGAGACAATCCTGATGAGGTCTATCTACAATATAGTATATATGTATATATATGAAATTAAAATAAATAACATTTATACTAATATATTTATACTTGTTTGTGTAGCCCTCTAAATCGGCGACAACTTCTGAGAAGAGTAGAAAAGTGCGCGGCCCGAAGAAGCCGTTGGAGGGTCGGTACATTCTGTCGAAATTCGATGAGGGTACAGGACAAGTACTTGGGGCTAATTCTAAAAATTTTGTTGCGCACTGTGGCTACCTTGTAAGGGATAGGTTCCCGGTCAGTGCTCGTGAATGGAGGCAACGGAAAGATAACCCTAATATTAGTTTTGTCTCAGATCATGACAAGGAATTGATTTGGCAAGATATCCTTCAACATTTCACGCTCGATACACAGGATGAAGCTTTGAAGGAGAAGGTTAAAATCTAGGCTATGCAGAAGATGGCCAAACAATTTCAGGCTTGGAAGAAGACATTATACAAGACTTTTGTTGCACAAGGCTGGACACCAGATTTCACCAACAAGGCCTACGTCAAGTTGAGGCCTTTTTGGGATGAGTTCGTAGAGTTTAAGAACTCAGAAGAGGGTTAGGCACGGATGATCAAGAATCAAGAAAATGCTAAACAAAAGCAATAACACCATCACTTGGGTTCAGGTGGCTACAAGACTGCTATTCTTAAGTGGCAAAAGCTGGAACAGGAGATTCTTGGGAGAGGGATCGAACCAGAATCAATGCACTGGCCCGAGCGCGCCAAGTATTGGTTCTTTGGTCACGGGGTAACCATAGACCTAGAGACCGGAAAGATAGTGTACGGCGAAAAGCTCGAGAGAGTAGGACAGAGAATGGCCTATGCTAGAGGATTAGTTGAAAGCGGCACCTGGCAGTCAAATAGAGAAAAGGATGAGCTGACATACGCCCTGAAGACTGCTGAACACGGTGGGCGAACTAGAGGCTATGGGGAGGTATCATGGGAGCATGGCTTCCCTAAAGATAGACCGACTTACAGAAGCCGCCAACGAAAGAAGAAAGAGGAAGCAGAGCGGTTGCATAGGTTGGAGACAATGGTGATGGAGTCACGCGAAGCGGCTCATGAAGCGATAGCGCGAGAGAAAGCGCTTGAAGAGAGAATGAACGGGGAGATCAAAAGACAAGTGCAGATTGCAGTAAGTTCTATACAAGGGCAAACTGCATCAGAGCCTAGAGTCAACATTAGCCCCCCGGTCAGTTGAAAAGTAGTTGCGCTTCCACGGAGATGCCAACTATTCAAGACGACGTGGGGCTGCACTTTCCGGTGGATGACATCACTGAACCTTTGACAACATGTCAGCTGCACATTCCACAGGGGACTGCCACAGTCATGGTTGCTGTCGCTGTTGTAACTCCTGTCGACCCTACGAGGACACCAAGAATCCAAGGGGCGATAGTTCCACCTGGATATGCTAGTGTTTTAGTGGATAGAGTTGTCAAAGGATTCAGTAATGTGCAGCTTGATATAGAAGGAGGTGATGGAGAGAAGACTCTAGGAGAAGCAGAGAAGACTTTTATTTGTTGGCGCAAGCGCTACATCATTATTCCTGGGGCATCACCTAGTAGTCTACCACCACCTCCTCGTCATGAATCTAATCCTAGGTGTGGATGAAAATTGACTATACATTTGTTCACTAAATTTATTTTACATTCTCTTAGTTAGCGGTTTATTCATATACCTTATGTTCTCACAATTGGTCACCGACATGTCATAGTGCTGCGGGTGATGACGAGGGAGTGCAGGACACGGCTGCATCGCCTCGGTCTCCAACGCCACCACCTAGGGCTCCAACACCGCCACCTCGGGCTCCAACACCGCCACCTCAGACTCCAACACCGCCACCTAGGGCTCCAACGCCGCCTCCTCGGGCTCCAACACCGCCACCGGCCGCCCCATCGCCTCCACACGTGGCTCCAGCACGAAAGAAGAGGCCGGCCACACAATCAAATGTGTCGGCCGCCCCGCCGCCAAAAAAGAAAGCCTCCGAAAAGAAACAAGCTATCATTCCTAAGAAGCTGTCCTATGAGAAGACTGATGCAGAACTAAATGCTTCAGTAAAATCAGACGTGGATAGTTTCTTCAAGAAACTTAAAACTGAAAGAGAAGCCAAGCGAAACCCTGAGAAGCCGTACCTCTTACTACGGCCAGAAGATCTATGACAAAGGGTTGAGGCTGAACAAAAAAGAGGCGTGAAGCTTAGAAAGAATCATCATCTTTATCGGACTATGGTCGCACTTTAAGGAAATCCATAGAATAAGAGAAGAAGAAAGAGAAAAGAGCACGCAAGGGTGTAGCACAGCTCGGGGAACAATCAAAGCAATCAGTGCCCCCGCTAGTCATTGGAAATGAATATGGTTCAAACATTGACGTGCTAGACTAGCAGATACCGGTAGATTTAAAATTTGATGAGCTTGAATTTTTTTTGCGGAAACTGGTCTTAGCTTAGCCCAAATGATAGTGGGGGCACCAATTGAAAGTGCTCTACAAATTGATCATTGGCAGAAGGAATATACATATGGCAAGAGTTTATACAACCCTGCGGCCCTCAGCAAGCTTGGAACGCAAATGTACATGCTAAACAAATGGTACATGGCAGCGTGTGTCAGAAAAGCAGATGCCTATCTTTGTGTCCGAATTAGAAACTATCATTACTTCCGTGGTGATGATATTATTTATGTTCAATTTAATGAGCTACACCAACTATGCCACATGGACGCTCTTGACAAATCTCTAATGAGTTGCTTCTGTCTGTAAGTGATTCTTCCTTTCAATAATGTCTCTGTAACTTATCATGTATATATATATAACTAATTACAGAAACCCGCTATACATATGCAGAAACATGATGAGGGACCTCAGAGTTAGAAATGACAAGGAGATTGGATTTGTGGATCCAAATGTTGTATTCAAAGACCACAAGACCCTGTATGTCTTATGGAGAACTCAAACGGAGAGAAATCAACGGAGGTTCTTGATCAACCAAAAAGATAAAATATATATACTCTTTCCCTACAACTTTAAGTAAGTGTCGTTATCGTGTGTACATTCTATTTAACTAATTAATCAGATCAATATGAAGATATATACTAATTTTGCCTACATATGCACACAAATGCAGCTTTCATTGGATACTAATTGTCATTGATCTCTGGCAATGTCAATTGGTAATCTATGACTCATTGAGAAAACCACATGACGATTACCAAGAAATGATAGATATTATCCAAGGGTAACTTCGATCTCTATATATTAAATTCTGCTCTTTTAACTTGGTAATGGATAATTAATAATGATCGTTTTATTGCTAGGGTTTGGGCTGGGTTCGTGCAGAAACACCGTCCAGAGTTGAATGCAGCACTTTCAAAGCCCATCTTACTTGAGTGGGTTCTACGGCAGACACCGGGCAACAATTTGTGTGGCTACTATGTGTGCGAGTTTATGACGGTGTATGCCAAAAGAACTAATCTTGAGCACCTAAAAGTATGTAACATGTATATATAATAAGTTTATTTCATTTATTTGTTGCTATTTAATAAATCCTATTCATACCTCTAACTTTTTTCTTTAATGTCTATTAAAGGAGATGTGGCTGAAGGAGTAGGTGTTGGATGTGGTGCGCCTAAAAGGAATTCAGGAGACAATCGTAGGATTTCTTAACGACCAAGTCCTGAATCCCGGCGGCGAGTGCTACTTCAACCATCAGGAGCCAATGAAACCAAATAACGATGATCATTTGTACGATGCTTGAGTGGCGGAGATAAATTGTGTTGTAAATACTTTGTCCGTGAAGCATATGTGTAAATATTATATTATGGACCTATAGATACATATTATTTATATATATATATAGTGTTTTATAGTATATTTCTATGTAATGCTTTAAATTATATAAATTATAGGTGCGCGTTCCATAAACTACCAGCAAACAATACGCATTCGAAAATAACAATAACATAATTATAAACCCTAAATAGAAAACTAAATGAAAAGAAAAAGAAAAAAAGAAAAAAGTCTTTAGTCCCGGTTGGTAGCAACAACCGGGACTAAAAGTGGAGGCCAGGTGGCACACCCTGGCGCACCTTTTAGTCCCGGTTGCTGTTACCAACCGGGACTAAAGCTGGACCTTTAGTCCCGGTCCTCGGAACCGGGACTAAAGGTGGGACATTTAGTCCCGAAACCTTAGCCCCGATTCCGTAGCCGGGACTAAAGGCTCTTACGGCCCGGGGCTAAAGCCCTTCTGTATGAAGCATTAAATATAGATGAAAACAAAAACTAATTGCACAGTTTACATGTAAATCGCGAGACGAATCTTTTGATCCTAGTTAGTCCATGATTAAACAATATTTGACACAAACAAACGAAAGTGCTACAGTAGCGAAATCTAAAAACTTTTCACATCTAAACAAAGCCTTATAATTTGGGATGGAGGGAGTACTAGATAGAGTACCATTGCTTCCACCACGCATGCATTTTTGCCAGTGTGCGCATGCACGCTCAGACACGCATTACTAAACACAAGAAGACTGTTAATTCTCGAAGATTAACAGGTCAATGATTGTTGTGTGTTAGTTAGTTAGTAGTTCAAAAGTAAATAAAACATAGCACAAACGACGATGACGTCCGGTACGTACGAATTGTCTGTAGCGCTGCAGCCAAAGATCGATGAAAGGTCAGACCTACTGCTACTGGTGGCATCGATCGGGCGTCCATGGCAGTGGCAGCCACCGGTGCAGCCGACACGGCGACACGCATGCACGTACACGTCGTCGTCGCCAACTCGGCATGCATATATATACCTGCGCGCGCGGCCCAGCTTGGTCGGTCGGTTGGTGCCACCATCCCTGGGCTACCTCCTTCTGGCTCACTCTGCTATATACTCCCTCCGTCCTAAAATAAGTGTCGTTTACGCTTCCCGAGAAATAAGTTTAACTAAATATATAATAAAAAATATTAATATTTATAGTACATAATTAGTATCATTGGAAAAATCTTTAAGTCTAGTTTTTTAACAAATTTATTTAGAGATACAAATATTGCACATATTTTCTACAAATCGAGTCAAACTTGTGGCACAAAAACCTAAAACGACACTCTTTTTGGGACGGAGGAAGTATAACTGCTACCTGCTGGGCCAAGCTGACCTGTACACACATACTCTTGTTCATCGGCATGCATACGCATCATATCTGCGATGGAGACGGTTTATCAGATTGCAGCATGTGAAAAAAAAAGTAGGCGCAGATGTGTACGTGTTACAAGCACGTGTCTATAATAAAGTTATTATATGGAGTATATACTAAATATATGTGGATTAAGGTAAGTCTTTAAAAACGTATATAAAACCCTCGGTTCAGCGAGGAATCCTTTGAGTTGTTGCTCCCTTTGTACTCAGTTTCTTTATGGCATCTTGATCTTTGTTGACACCAAAAAGAGAAAGGAAAATCATTTTGAATCACAAGGCACAAGCATATATGTGACAGATGGATTCTCTCGTTTTTTATTTCTTTTATTTAAGTGCAAATTCATGAGTGGCCATATTATACGTTAATTGTATATATGAAACTATCAAGTGCACTTGCACCTGCCGAGTATTGCCATAAACTGCCATATAGTCCATTTATATGCCATTTAAATGCTACTCAGAGAACGAATTGGCACATGCTCAAAAAAAACAAAAGATAGGTACCTGATTGTTTAACGTTTAGAATTTTGGTGAGCACTGCACCTAATACATTGCTCATCCATGTTACACACATTAAGAAAAGGTCCAACTCGCCTCACCTTTCATCCCAGCATAATAAATATCGCCAAAACCCTTTCATGCTCCATGTTAAATTTGTGTGTGCCAGCATGACACAAAAACCTTGAAAATATAAGGTTTGTTCGTCATCCTAGCTATAAAATGAATATCTTATTACTAGAGAAAAGTCACGCTGACGTGAAGATTAAGCAACTCATCTAAGGTCCTATGAAGATGGGGCTTATTTTTTAGGATTCTTTGCTGTAAGGATAAATTAAAAAATATTTTTTTCACATATTAATGAGTTATGTGTGTATGGTAGTTGTCATCAAGGCTTATGATCAAGCGGATTGGGATCAATTTTTTGAAAAAGTTCTTGTGAAGATCGAATCGTCGATGAAAATAGTCTTCATTGACAACAGTACGTATAGTGGGTAATGGCTGTGTACCACCGTTCGAGACCCGTTCGAGACCCGGTTCACTTCAATGGTGTCTTTTTAGTACAGATGTCCATCTGGCGGTAATATGATGGGTTGGTAGTAGAATCAGGCTCTGGCGCCCTCTTTTTATACTACAGGCGGTTCCAGTTACGATATGTCTGTGGTATAAATAGGGCGGTGTCCGAGATTTCGACCGCCTGTGGAAACAATTTATCACAGGTTGTTGACTTAAGCAACCGCCTGTGTTATCTCTGTATAAATACCCCTTCTTCCTCCCCGACCAGAACAGTATCTCGCACTCACCTTCCATTGGAGGCGATTTTGGAGTTTCAGATTTCTCAAAATACAAGGGGGAAGGTTTTGATCTTCATTTCTAGGAAGGAGGTTGCTAAAAGAGGTTAGTTTATGTGCCTATTGCCTCAATTTGCTCATTCTAGCTCAATTTGAGCCACTTTTTGGATCTAGGGTTTCACCATGAGTGAGAGAAGAATAGCTAGCTTCTTGTCTTCATTTGTTGATATGGTTAGATGGGGTTGTTTAATATGGTCTCAACATGTTTGCTTCTCAATTTAGCTAGTTTTTACAAGATTAAACCAACGGTGTGTTCTTGTATATTTATGTAGAGAGATAATTGTTGATTTTTTTTAATTATATGGTAGTCAGGTTTTTTATTGTCACCTTCCACATCATCTATCTATTTATAATGAATGTTGTATTTATATAGTTATGCTATACTTAGGTTTTCTAATTTACGTCTCTCTCTCTTTATAAATTTTTTAATTTTTTTATCCACATGTATGTATGTTTTATGAGTGAGAGAGAAGAATAGCTAGCTTCTTGTCTTTATTTGTTGATATGGTTAGATGGGGTTGCTTAATATGGTTGGATAATGCCTCTCAACATGTTCGCTTCTCAATTTAGCTAGTTTTTACAAGATTAAACCAATGGTCTGTTCTTGTATATTTATGTAGAGAGATAATTATTGATTTTTTATTTTTTTTAATTATATGGTAGTTAGGTTTTTTATTATCACCTTCCACATCATCTATCTATTTATAATGAATGATGTATTTATATAGTTATGCTATACTTAGATTATTTTTTAATTATGTAACTTAGGTTTTTTCCTTTAATCTCAAGCTTAACCATAAACCCTAGCTAATAAACCCTAGATAAATCCTTTGTAAACCCTTAGATCATATGAATGGTGTTTTACAGGTAGTGATGGAGAGGTCATTTTGGATGTATAATTTATCAAGACTAGATCCATCATACATAACTGAGGTCCAGGGTTTTATTGATGCTGCTCAAAACCATGCTTCAAGAACAAGAAAGACGCACATACATTGTCCATGCATGGATTGTAGAAATCTTGTTGTATCTGATGACATTCAACAAATCCTTACTCATCTGGTCCGTCAAGGATTTATGAAAGATTACTTGATTTCGACGAAGCATGGAGAGGGTAGCTCTGCGCCTTATACAACTGGAATTATTGACGGGTTTGAGTTCGTACACGAGACACAACAACCTAATACCGATGGTCTAGCCACTGAACATGTTGTGCCAAATGTTCCTGATCATGGTTTTACTAGAGGAAATGAAGATGACACCGAAACTAACATGGCTGCGGAAGATATAGAATTTCTAGAGGCAATGTTGCGTCGTCATGCGGAAGATCCATCAGAGTTCTTCATGAAAGGTACGGAGGCCCTAATGAAGGCAGCAGAAGAGCCTTTGTATGATGAGTCCAAGGGTTGCACCAAAGAGTTCACGACGCTGCGGCCTGGGCTAAAGTTGATGGTGTGCAAAGCTAGATATGGTCTTTCTGATGCTGGCTTTGATGCGTTCTTAAGCATTATCACAGACATGCTTCCTAAGGATAACAAAATGCCTGCTAACATATATTATGCAAAGAAGCTAATCAGCCCACTCACAATGGGTGTTGAGAAGATCCACGCTTGTAGAAATCACTGTATCCTATATCGAGGCGATGATTATATGGACTTGGATAGCTGTCCCAAGTGTGGTGCAAGTAGGTTCAAGAAAAATAAAGACTACATAGAGGAAGAGTGTGTTGCCTTTGCGCCTAAGGGAAAAACAAAAGAAGGCCCAACAAAAGACCCAGAAGAGTAGTTCAAAACCCACCGGCAAAGAAAATGAAGAAGTAGACTATTATGCGCAGAAAAAGATTCCTGCTTTGGTGATGTGGTACCTTCATGTGATCGATCGATTGAGGTGCTTGTTTGCTAACCCAGAGAATGCCCAACTTATGAGTTGGCATGCTTCTGATGAGCACAAAGACGATGGGAAGCTTCGGCACCCAACCAATGGCCAGCAGTGGAAAGATTTCAATGAAAACCGCAAGGACTTTGCTAATGAACCAAGGAATGTTAGGTTTGCACTGAGTACTGACGGAATGAATCCATTTACTGAGAGGAGCAGCAAGCACAACACATGGCCAGTGATCCTCACCATCTATAACCTCCCTCCATGGTTGATGCAGAAGCGAAAGTACCTTTTACTAACCATTCTTATCTCTGGACCTACACAACCTGGAGTTGATATGGATGTTTTCTTGGAGCCCTTAATGCAGGACATGAAGATACTGTGGGAAACAGGTGTTCAAATGTTGGACGAGTACCACAAAGAATCATTCACACTGAGAGCAATTATCTTTGTCACGATCAATGACTACCCAGCTCTCTTTACATTATCAGGGCAGTTCAAGGGAAAGCTTGGTTGTGTGGTATGCATAGATGACACCGCTTACGTGTCCCTAACTGCATCTAAGAAGATAGTGTACATGAGGCACAGACGCTTCTTATCAAAAGGACACAAGTATCGGCTGAAAAAGATGGATAAGTACTTTGACAATAATAGTGAACTACAGACTACTGCTCCATCAGGTAACAGTAAAGACCAAAGAGTTTTCAGCATAGTCAGCAAACTCAAATTTGTTTTTGGGAAGAAGACAAAAGATGGAAAACCAAGAAAGAATGTCAACCCAGCTCCAGGGGCTACATTTAAGAAGAAGTCGATTTTCTTTGAGTATTTGGAATACTGGCCAGAGTTAGACGTCCGCCACGCGATCGATGGTATGCACGTTCAGAAGAATGTGTTTGAAAGCGTAATTGGCACCTTGTTGGACATGAAGGGTGTTGACACTTGCTAACACCACTTGAATACTAGGTTGTCATCCCCAGCATGGCACTAGAGTGTACTATGGTATTTATACGCACACAAATAAATCCACAAGCACACGGATACCGCTGTAGCTTTTACCCGGTTAAAGGTTTTATCGTATCCACAGGGAAACGGGAGAACTAATCTACGCTCTAACTTAACCTATATAGATAGATAGGTGTAAAATAGGAATGATGGTAGAATTGAATAAGAACAATATTAAAGGTAAGATAACAATGGGTGATAAAATGGGAATAGAGAGTAGAGCAATCTAGTATATGGGCGATGGTAGGAGAATAGAGAGGATAACTATGGTTTCTCTACTTCAAAGGGGTATGTCTATGTTTGGAACAAACCACGTGATAAGAATACACCACAAAGGATGCTTATCCATAGGCCGATAAACTCTACCAGTCCTGCTAACAAGAGGTGGACTACAGGGGACCAACATAACTGTCACCTACGCAGCCTACCACACGATCCGGCTAGACAGGGGCTATTCACAAGTAATCTAGGTCTAAGCACCACGCTTACACCTATACTACAACCCTCACCTATAGTGTCCTATAGATTAAAGTACTCAAAAAAGTTGTGAACCAGAAAATACATGGATAGTAATTGCATAATGAAATAGAAGTAGATTACCAGAGTCATCCCATGAGCAAGCTTGATTAGAGTTTGATCATGGCGAAGTACAACCGGAGGAAGAACCGACAGGCCGGCCTCTCCTCCAATCCTCCCTCGCCCTCCATCTCGCTACTATCTAGATCTACTCTAGTTTAGAGATGAGAGGAGAGCTCTCATCTCCAAACCCTAGCTTTTGCTCTGTCTATAAATAATGAATAGGGATCAAGGGGTGCCTCCTCTAGGGGTCAGGGGGCCTGCTTATATAGTCCCCTCAAGTGAATCTAGGCCGTCGGATCAAACCGACATTAATCGCACGGTTTTCCTTGATCCTTTAGGTCGGTGGAGCATGATCCGTGAAGTAGAACGTGATTGGCCGAAACACCAGGGCGGGCGCCCAACGGGGGAGGGCGGGCGCCCTGTCCCCGAGCCCGCTCGGCTTCCCATTCGTTCCCGTGGCTTCTGGAGTCTTCTAGATGATAGAAAATTGCGCGGCACATTAATATCTCTATGTAAAACCGACATGTGGGCCTTTCCTCCATATTTCCTGATAACCCCCTGCAGAAATAGACAAACACAAAAACTCATGGAATTCTGTGAGATAAAACCCTAAGTCTGGGTGTTGGTTGCATTTGGATCCTTTTCTTTATTTATTTGATGATTATATTTGGTACTTAAGGATCGTCAACAACTCCTCCAAGCTTACCTCTTGCTCGTCCCTGAGCAAGGATGGACTAAAGAGTTTCTGCAGTGGTTTTATGCCTTAAAGGTACACATGCGTTCAAACAAGATCTCATCTCTGGGTTAGGGTAAACTGTTAAGATTTAAACTTACTTATTTTTCCTTCCACCATGGGGCTTGCAACCGTCACTTGTGTATTGAGCAGTTAAAAGATAGAACGGTCAAGTCAAGCGCCATGTCTCTTGTATTTGATCAACTATAGCTCTAGAGTTTTTGTAGATTTTCAAAATAAAACTCAGAGATTCCTTGTATGACTCTCTCAATTCTCTCTTTTGTGGTATTTCTGGATCCTTACTAAGACAGTAATGGTATATGCCTTCTCTCAAAGTATGTGGTATTTGTGGTATGAGGCATAGTGACATTGCCTTCTCTCTCATCCTACTCTAATAAGGCTTTGATATCTGGAGCTCATAGGTGGGAGATAAAGTATACATACTTACAAGACATTTATTGCATAGTCAAACTATGGATCCAGAGAAACAAGTCAATAAGTCAATATCAAGATGTGCATGTGTGGCGAATGAATGGTGTATGGTGATGATGGTGAAAGTCTAATTCTACTTTTGCTCTTTTGAGGGGATACATACCTTTCTTGCACTTTGAAGCTTTTTGAGGAGAATGAGATGCTCTATATTTTCTTTTTCTTTTCTCTCAGGTGGGTATCTTGTATCCCTAATTCTACTGTCGGACACTTGTCCATTTTTACCTCTCGTCTCACTTTTTCTTTTCATCGAGGTTCTGGGCACTTGCCCCTTTTTATTTCCTCGTATTCACTTTTTTCAGAGCACTCACCCTCTTGGATTAATGTAGCAATTGGTAGTAACCAAAATATCTCGAGTATTTATTTCACGGCGAATAACAGGGATAGGATAATGTTTTTGGCTATTCTCTCCTGGATAGGAGTAGAATAATTTTGGGTGACTCTGGAGATGGAAATGAATGGATGTATGTAGATGCGTACTTCTGGAGTAGAAGCAGCATGTATGAGTGAACGTGCAAGTGAATCTTGACTTTAACCGCATGACAAACTCCTAAGGGTCTACACAGCTTGACCACACTCAATGCTCATAAGTAGTAAAAAGTAAATGTATGGTTTATAGTCTAATAAGCATGTATATGTGGCTGCGGTAGGATTTTAAACTCTCATCATACAGGAACTCATCATGCAACATTTTAAAGATTTCTAAAGATAAAATTCTCTAGAATTCTAGCATCTCTAGGAACAGATAAACAGTAGCTCAACCTTCTCATATCATATGCGTTAACGACTTAGACTTTAGATCAAGTACTCTTCCCACAAGTTCAGGTTTAGAGCAAATCTTAATTCATAACAGTCATGCCTAAACTTGAGAGAGAATTCAATTTTGAGAACTAATCATGGCAGAGCAACTATTCATCATTTCCATGTGAGAGCTTATCATGAGGGTTCATAGCAAACTTTATTTATTTATTTATTTAGCAAACTAAGAATATATATATATAAGCATAAAATCTTTATTTGGGTTTTTATGATTATGCATCTTTTTATTATTTGAGTAAAGTATAAATGCGAGTAGAAACACTTAGCTCGATAAATGGGGGTGCTCTTCCCCAAGCTGGATTTTGACGTAATTTCTTCTGATGTAGCTAGCAGGTGGCGGAGGTGTATTTGAATGTCGGCACTACCCTGACAGCGATTAGGATGTCCTCCGTCTGCTAGTCTTCTTTGATCCTTAAATTCTGTGGAGCTCAAATAGACAACAAAGCTTTGTGGAACTGGTTAAGTGTTAGCATAAAAATATCTTTGCCTTTATCATGTTGAGCTTCCTCTAATAAATATTACTCTCTTTGGTAGGATCATAAATTTATTTTTATATTTTTATTTCTATAGGACAGGAATATATTTATTTTATTTTTACGCCACCACAGTGAATGTACTTATGGGTTTTATGCCACGAGCATACTCACATGGGGCTTAATGTTTTAAACATTTTTATTTTCTTTTCAAGATAGCATGATTAACTAACAAGCCATTTAATGAAAGTAAATAATTAAAGAGAAAAGGAAATGTAGAAAGGATAAATATGGATAATTACCGATTTTTACCTTTCGGCGAGGGTTCAATGTTTTAAGTCTTCTGAACAAGACTTTTCACCGTGTTCATTCTTTAGGTGCGTCATTTGATTCAGGTGTGGACCTTGACATCTGTACCTCTTGATACAGTGTCACCCATGTTCTTCGTTTGCCCAGTAGTTCGAAGTGCGGCATTGGCATCATCCTGCTCAGTGTGTTTGTGCTCGTAGATCCAGATCCTTCACTTGGTGGAGTCCGGGAGTTGTAAAACTCCTCCATGTTTTGCTCGAAGTGTACCTACTCATAAAGACAAGGCAGAGATCAAGTGCATGGGCCCTGTTGGTGGAAAATACCAACAGAACCAAAAGTATATTTATTCTTCTCTGACCTTAAGCATAGTGAGCAAGACAAAGTTGATGAATAATAAGATCATGAGTGTAGCATTTAAAACATTTGTCAGATCAGATCGCTCAACCTTATGGAAAGATAATCTATCTATGTATATGTCTTTTTCGTTATATCTTCCCAAAGATTGAATGTGCAACATTTTATCTCATATGATTAGGAGTGTGGGATCATGGAGGTAGTACTAGGAACAAAGATTAAAGGACTAAACATGCTGAACCAGTTGGGTTGGTTGATTTGGAGTTATAAATCATACATGTTTGTCATATTTATGTGAACGCCAAAACCAAGGAGAAGCTTATAAAAGTGATTGTCACATACCTTAAGATGTTACCTTACTTGAAGAGTGATGGTACAGTATCACCTTGTGGAAGCTTTTCTTTCTTAGCGGGTGTGCATCGTGTTTGTGGCACCCTCCATGGGTCATCTCTTATGAGCTATGTCTTCCTTATGTAAATTGTTAAACTTCATGTGTCTCTCTCTTTGTCTCCAATGTGAGTTTGTCTCTGGACTTCCCAGGTCGATGTTGAAAGTTTTCCTGCAGGGGTTAGTCCAACAAAATATCCAATATCTACTATAGCATACTATCGGCTCAAAAATCAACCTAGACACCATGTCTAATTTGATTTAGGTGGACATTTTAACCTAAGCACCATGCTTAATTTAAAATCCCTTGGAAGTAAGATCATCATTCCTAAACTAAGCACCATGCTTATTTAAGAGATAAATGAAACTACTCCAAACCTAGACATATACTAAAGCAAATAAAGGTAGCATGAGAGCATTTATAGAGATCTACTCAAGTGGAGATGAAGTAGTGTGATTAGTATTTAATAAATTGAGCATGTCTCAAAGGTAGGGACAACCAATATAGCAACATGGCAAATGATGTTTTTATGTAAAGTACTCCTCCAAGTTTGAATTTTGCAAAATTTAAGTTTGGATTTAATTCAATGTTGTATGATGATTGGTTGGACATACCTTGTGCTTGTCATTCATCCAATCTTCTTGCTCCAATCCTGGAAAGGTTAGTGACAAGAATACCCGAAGGAATATTTTTACAATTATTCTTTATACGCTCAATACACAAGGCAATATGGCAAATAATTAAAAGCTCATGTTGCGATCTGATCAGTGCTTATTTGAGGACACTAAGCTTGTCCTTGGGAAACCATCAATTTATGTCGGCGAAGTGGTTTCCCTTCCAACGCTGACCTATATCAAGATCAACTCAACGAGATCTGCAATACTTATTATAGACATATGCATCGACAACCGCCCTTTTAAAGTTTTTATAAATATAAAGGAAGAGGGGGTTGGAGATCTCAAATGTGGTGATGTTAGAGAGACCAATAGATTGGGAAGATGTTGCATATGAACATGGAGTAAACGAAGTGGCTATGAAATAAATTCCATGCTCATTAATGTTATCTTCGTCTCCAATCTGAATGTTCGGAGTTTCTCCTGGATTGGTCTCACCTATGTCCTCTGCTGTAGTTGGATGAATCTCATCTTCAAAGGGAGTCAAGAACTCACCATTTGAAATTGAGCCAAAGTCAGAATCCATCAAGGCTTCTTCCTTATCCATCCATTCTACACATTCTAGCCATTTAGAACTTGTGATCAGGAAAGGGGAGGTGTTAGAATTTTCTATATGTCTTAGCTCTCCTTCTATGACATTACTTGACATGTCATCCTCATGGTCTTTATGACTCCTATGGTTTGATCATCTTGATGGATTGTTAGGATCATCATGAGACTTAAAAGGAGAGGGATAAGAGGGGTCTCTAAGGTTAAGGATGGATTTAGAACTTGTGAACATGGAAGGGGAGCAGATAGAATTTTCTATATGTCTTAGCTCTCCTTCACTTGATATGTCATCCTCGACTTCTTCATAATAGGAACCAGGACATTCTCTAAGATTACCATTATTGCAAGGATTTGAATTATCCCTGCTTGAAGGTCTCTTATGGAACCAAAAGTCTAAACCATCAGCATCTGAAAGATTTAATGTCAGAATTCCTTCCTTCCTTGGAGAATTTTGGGGTATTAATGGTTTAGGATCGATAGCTAAAGTTTGGGATTGAAGTAGTTGTGATCTGGCTATCGAAACTTCTTCTTCTAGTCTAGGAACTGGTTCTTTCTCTTTCTCAGGGATATAAATGCTAGGAAAGTTTTCACTCAATGAATCAATTAAATCCCTAGCTTCACTAGTAGGTAGGTGATAGAAGGATCCTCTAGAGGCTATATTCAAGGTTTGCTTATTTTCCCTACTAAGGCCCTCAAAAAAGTGAATTAGAAGAACTTCTTCTAGAATAGAAAGCTTTGGGCCAGTGAGAGTAAGGTTAATAAAGCGGTCCCATGATTTGCCAAGAGATTCTTCTTCTAGTTTCCTAAAAGAAAGAATCTCACGCCGAAGTTCCGCCACTTTGGAGATTGGAAAATATTTAAAAAGAAAACTATTATATAACTCCTTCCAATCTCCATGAACACTACCTACTTTGAGTTTGTACCAATGTCTAGCTTTTCCTGTTAAAGAGAATGGAAAGAGCTTCCATTTAAGGGTCTCATCAGACATGCCTGTTGACGGTCCTTAAGTATCAAATTTAATTATCAAATAAACAAAGAAAAGGATCTAAATGAAATCAACATCTAGACTTAGGGTTTTATCTGATAGAATTCCATGAGTTTTGGTGTTTGTCTATTTCTGTAGGGGGTTATCAGGAAATACGGAAGAAAGGCCCACACGTCAGGATTACATAGAGATATTAACGTGCCGCGCAAATATCTTACATCTAGAAGACTCCAGAAGCCACGGGAAGGAAGCGGAGGCCGAACGGGGCCAGAGGCAGGGCGCCCGCCCTCCTGCCCTGGGCGCCCGCCCTGACTTGGAGCCCAATCAGGACACTTTCTCTCGGGAGATCTCCACCGACCTAAAGGATCAAGAATAACCGTTCAATCAATGTCGGTTTGATCCGACGGCCCAGGTTCACCTGAGGGGACTATATAACCAGACCCCCTGGCCCCTAGAGGAGGCACCCCTTGATCATTATTCATTATTCATAGACAGAGCAAAAGCTAGGGTTTAGAGATGAGAGCTCTCCTCTCTTCTCTAAACTAGAGTAGATCTAGATAGTAGCAAGATGGAGAGCGAAGGAGGATTAGAGGAGAGGCCGGCCTGTCGGTTCTTCCTCCGGTTGTACTTCGTCATGATCAAGCTCTAATCAAGCTTGCTCATGGGATGACTCTGGTAATCTACTTCTAATTCATTATGCAATTACTAATTATGTATGTTCTGGTTCACAACTCTTTTGAGTACTTTAATCTATAGGACGCTATAGGTGAGAGTTGTAATATAGGTGCAAGCGTGGTGCTTAGACCTAGATTACTTGTGGATATCCCCTATCTAGCTGGATCGTGTGGTAGGCCGCGTAGGTGACAGTTACGTTGGTCCCTTGTAGTCCACCTCTCGTTAGCAGGACGGGTAGGGTTTATCGGCCTAAGGATAAGCATCCTTTGTGGTGTACTCTTATCACGTGGTTCGTCCCAGACATAGACATACCCCTTTGAAGTAGAGAAACCATAGTTATCCTCTCTATTCTGCTACCATCGCCCATATACTAGATTTCTCTATTCTCTATTCCCATATTATCACTCACAGTTATCTTACCTTTAATATTGTTCTTATTCGATTCTACCATCTTTCCTATTTACACCTATTTACTTATCTTGGTTAAGTTAGAGCGTAGATCAGTTCTCCCGTTTCCCTGTGGATACGATAAAACCTTTAACCGGGTAAAAGTTATAACGGTATCCGTGCACTTGTGGATTATCTGTGTGCGTATAAATACCATAGTAAACTCTAGTGCCATGCTGGGGATGACAACCTAGTATTCAAGTGGTGTTAGCAAGTGTCAACAAGCATTTTTGGCGCCGTTGCCTGGGAAACGGTTGCTGAGTTGACTACGAACTAGCTTAATCATTTTCTAAGAAAAATAAAAAAAAATATTTTTCCTTTTATCCTTTGCCTTATCTCTGCTACTCTTTCTTCTTATCTAATCCTTGATCTCTGGTCTATTATGAATTCAAACATGTCTATCTATGAATTTCATAGACCTACGGGCACACATCTCGAACCACCAAAATCTTCAAAGCCTATCATAGCATCTAGTTTTGAGATAGACCCCGAATACATAGAATTTGTTCAAAAACAACCTTTCTCAGGAGAAGGTGAGGAAAACCCAAACACACACCTAAGAGAGTTTTATCAAGTCTGTGACCTCCTTCGCATTGAAGGCATGTCTGATTAGACCCTTAAATGGAAGCTCTTTCCGTTCTCTTTAACAGGAAAAGCTAGACATTGGTATAAACTCAAAGTAGAGAGTGTTCATGGAGATTGGAAGGAGTTACATAATAGTTTTCTTTTAAAATATTTTCCAATCTCTAAAGTGGCGGAACTTCGGCGTGAGATTATTTCTTTTAGACAACTGGAAGAAGAATCTCTTGGCAAATCATGGGACCGCTTTATTAACCTTACTCTCACTGACCCAAAGCTTTCTATTCCAGAAGAAGTTCTTCTAACTCACTTTTTTGAGGGCCTTAGTGGGGAAAATAAGCAAACCTTGAATACAGCCTCTAGAGGATCCTTCTATCACCTACCTGCTAGTGAAGCTTGGAATTTGATTGATTTAATGAGCGGAAAGTCTCCTAGCTTTTATATCCCTGAGAAAGAGACAGAACCAGTTCCTAGACAAGAAGAAGAAGTTTCGATAGCTAGATCACAACCACTTCAATCCCAAACTTTAGCTATCGATCCTAAACCATCAATACCCCAAAATTCTCCAAGGGAGGAAGGAATTCTGACCTTAAATCTTTCAGATGCTGATGGTTTAGACTTTTGGTTCCATAAGAGACCTTCAAGCAGGGATAATTCAAATCCTTGCAATAATATTAATGAGCATGTAATTTATTTCATAGCCACTTTGTTTACTCCATGCTTATATGCAACATCTTCCCAATCTATTGGTCTCTCCAACATCACCACATTTGAGATCTCCAACCCCCTCTTCCTTTCTATTTATAAAAACTTTAAAAGGGCGGTTGTCGATGCATATGTCTATAATAAATATTGTGGATCTCATTGAGTTGATCTTGATATAGGTCAGCGTTGGAAGGGAAACCACTTCGCCGACATAAATTGATGGTTTCCCAAGGACAAGCTTAGTGTCTTAAAATAAGCACTGATCAGATCGTAACATGAGGTTTTAATTATTTACAACATTACCTTGTGTATTGAGCATATAAGGATAATTGTGAAAATATTCTTTCGGGTATTCTTGTCACTAACCTTTCCAGGATTGGAACAAGAAGATCAGATGAATGACAAGCAAGTACAAGGCATGTCCAACCAATCATCATGCAACACTGAATTAAATTCATCCAAACTTGAATTCTGCAAAATTCAAACTTGGGGGAGTACTTTACATAAAAACATCCTTTTCCATGTTGCTATGTTGGTTGTCCCTACCTTTAAGACATGCTCAATTTGTTAAATACTAATCACACTACTTCATCTCCACTTGAGTAGATCTCTATAAATGCTGTCATGTTACCTTTGTCTATTTACTAGTAAGTGTTAGTTTGGAAGTACTGCACATACTTCTATTGGCTTCTAAATTAAGCATGGTGCTTAGGTTAAACAGCCTTCCTTAATCTGATTAGACATGGAGTCTAGTTCGGTTATTGAACTAAAAACTGCTTGTGTAGACATTGGTATATTTTTGTCGGACTAACCCCTGTAGAAAAACTTTCAATATCGTTTTGGGAAGTCCTGAGATAAACTCACATTAGAGACAAAGAGAGTGACACATGAAGTTTAACAATTTGCACAAGGACATAGCTCATTCATCATAGAGAGATGATCCATGGAAGAAGACAAAGTACATAAACAAGATACACAACCACTACGAATGGGAAGCTTCCACAAGGTGAGATGGTACCATCACTCTTCAAGTAAGGTAACACCTTAAGGTACTTGACTATCACTTCTATAAGCTTCTCCTTGGTTCTAGCGTTCATATAAATAAAAGAGACAAAGATGTATGATTTACAACTCTAGATTAACCAACCCAGCTGATTCAACATGTTTAGTCCTTTAATCCTTGTTCTTAATACTACCTCCATGATCCCACACTCCTAATCATATGAGCTATAATGTTACACATTCAATCATTGAGAGATATAAAGAAAAAGACATATACATAGATAGATTATCTTTTCATAAGGTTGAGCGATCTGATCTGACAAATGTTATAAGTGCTACACTCATGAACTTTTCATCCATCAACTTTGTCTTGCTCACTATGCTTAGTGTTAGAGAAGAACAAATACACTTTAGGTTCTGTTGGTGTTTTCCACCAACAGGACCCATGCACTTGATTTCTGCCTTGTCTCTCTGAGCAGGTTACTGCCAACGCCGCACTTCGAACTGCTGGGCAAATGAAGAACATGGGTGACACCGTATCAAGAGGTGCAGACGTCAAGGTCCGCACCTGAATCAAATGACGCACCTGAAGAATGAACACGGTGAGAAGTCTTGTTAAGAAGACTTAAAATATTGAACCCTCGTCGAAAGGTAAGATCGGTAGTTATCCATATTTATCCTTTCTGCATTTCCTTTTCCCTTTAATTATTTACTTTCCTTAAATAGATTATTAGTTAATCATGCTATCTTGAAAAGAAAATAAAAATGTTAAAAAATACTAAGCCCTATGTGTGAATACGAGTGGCATAAAACCCATAAGTACCTTCACTGTGGTGGCATAAAAATAAAATAAATATTTCTTTTCTGCTTTATAAAATAAAAATATAAAAACAGGGAGTAATATTTATTGAGGAAGCTCAACATGATGAAGGCTAGATATTTATGCTAACACTTAATTAGTTCCACAAGCTTTGTTATCTATTTGAGCTCCACAGAATTTAAGAATCAAGAATACTAGCAGACGGAGGACATTCTAATCGCTGTCAGAATGCTGCTGACTTTCAAATACACCTCTGCCACCTGCTAGCTACATCAATAAAAATTACGTCAAAATTCAGCTTGGGGGAGAGCACCCCCATTTATCTCGCTAAGTATAACTACATCTCTTTATACTTATATTATATTAGAATATTAAAATACATAAACTTTGAAAAACCAAATAAAGATTTTGTGCTTATATATATCTTTTGCTTAGTGTGTTTAATAAATAAAAAAAGTGGCTATGCTAATCTGAATCTTAATAATAAAACTCTAGCATGGATATGATGAATAGTTGCTCTGCCTAATTTGCACATTTGAAGTTCTCTCTCAAGTTTAGACATAACTGTTATAATTTAAAGCTTGCTCTAGATCTAAACTTGTGGGATAAAAACTTGATCTGAAATCTAAGTTGTTAACGGATATGATATGGGAAGGTTGAGCTGCTGTTTATCTGTTCCTAGAGATGCTAGAATTCTGGAGAATTTTATCTTTGAAAAATCTTTAAAATATTGCATGATGAGTTCCTGTATGATGAAAGTTTAAATTCCTACCACAGCTATATATACATGCTTGCTAGACTTTGAGCCACACATTTACTATTTACTGCTTATGAGCATTGAGTGTGGTCAAGCTGTGTAGACCCTTAGGAGCTTGTCATGTGGTTAAATCAAGATTTCACTTGCACATTCACTCATATATGCTACTTCTACTCCGGAAGTACCATCCATATATATCCACTCATTTCCATCTCCAGAACCACCCAAAAATATTCTACTCCTAATCCGGGAGAGAATAACCAAAAATATTTCTGTTTTTCCTTGTGAAATAAATGCTCAAGTTATCTTGCTACTACCACTTGCTATATTATCTCAAGAGATGAGTGCTCTGAAAAGAAAAAAAAGAAAAGAGAAGAAAAGAAAAGAAAAAAATAATAATAAACGAGGAAATAAAAAGGGGCAAGTGTCCGGAACCTCGAAAGAAAGAAAAAGTGAGACGAGAGGTAAAAATGGACAAGTGTCCGACAGTAGAATTAGGGGTACAAGATACCCACCTGAGAGGAAAGAAAAAGAAGAGCATCTCATTCTCCTCATAAAGTTTCAAAAAGCAAGGAAGGTATGTATCCCCTCAAAAGAGCAAAAGTAGAATTAGACTTTCACCATTGTTATCACCATCATCACCATACACCATTCATTCGCCACACATGCACATCTTGATTTGGCTTATTGATTTGTTTCTTTGGATCCATGGTTTGACTATACAATAAATGTCTTGTAAGTATGTATACTTTATCTCCCACCTATGAGCTCCAGATATTAAAGCCTTATTAGAGTAGGGTGAGAGAGAAGGCAATGTCGCTATGCCTTATACCACAAATACCATATATCTTGAGAGAAGGCATATACCATCACAGCCTTGGTAAGGATCCAGAAATACCACAAAAGAGAGATTTAGAGAGTCATACAAGGAATCTCTGAGTTTTATTTGGAAATCTGCAAAAACTCCAAAGCTACAGCTGATCAAGAATAAGAGACATGGCACTTGGCTAGACTGTTCTATCTTTTAACTACTCAAGACAGAAGTGACGATTACAAGTCCCATGGTGAAAGGTAAAGTAAGTAAGTTTTAGTTCTTGACAGTTTACTCTAACTCAGAGATGAGATCTTATTTAAAAGCATGTGTACCGTCAAATTTTTAAGATATTGCAACAACTTCTGATCCATTGATGAGTCTATCCTTGCTCAGGGACGAGCAAGAGGTAAGCTTGGGGGAGTTTGTTGACGGTCCTTAAGTATCAAATTTAATTAGCAAATAAACAAAGAAAATGATCTAAATGAAATCAACATCTAGACTTAGGGTTTTATCTGACAGAATTCCACGAGTTTTGGTGTTTGTCTATTTCTATAGGGGGTTATCAGGAAATACGGAAGAAAGGCCCACACGTTAGGATTACATAGAGATATTAATGTGCCGCGCAATTATCTTACATCTAGAAGACTCCAGAAGCCACGGGAAGGAAGCGGAGGCCGAACGGGGCCAGAGGCAGGGCGCCCGCCCTCCTGCCCTGGGCGCCCACCCTGACTTGGAGCCCAATCAGGACTCTTTCTCTCAGGAGATCTCCACCGACCTAAAGGATCAAGAATAACCGTTCAATCAATGTCGGTTTGATCGGACGGCCCAGGTTCACCTGAGGGGACTATATAACCAGACCCCCTGGCCCCTGGAGGAGGCACCCCTTGATCATTATTCATTATTCATAGACAGAGCAAAAGCTAGGGTTTAGAGATGAGAGCTCTCCTCTCTTCTCTAAACTAGAGTAGATCTAGATAGTAGCAAGATGGAGAGCGAAGGAGGATTAGAGGAGAGGCCGGCCTGTCGGTTCTTCCTCCGGTTGTACTTCGTCATGATCAAGCTGTAATCAAGCTCGCTCATGGGATTACTCTGGTAATCTACTTCTAATTCATTATGCAATTACTAATTATGTATGTTTTGGTTCACAACTCTTTTGAGTACTTTAATCTATAGGACGCTATAGCTGAGAGTTGTAGTATAGGTGTAAGCGTGGTGCTTAGACCTAGATTACTTGTGGATATCCCCTATCTAGCTGGATCGTGTGGTAGGCCGCGTAGGTGACAGCTACGTTGGTCCTTTGTAGTCCACCTCTCATTAGCAAGATGGGTAGGGTTTATCGGCCTAAGGATAAGCATCCTTTGTGGTGTACTCTTATCACGTGGTTCATCCCAGACATAGACATACCCCTTTGAAGTAGAGAAACCATAGTTATCCTCTCTATTCTGCTACCATCGCCCATATACTAGATTGCTCTATTCTCTATTCCCATATTATCACTCAATGTTATCTTACCTTTAATATTGTTCTTATTCGATTCTACCATCTTTCCTATTTACACCTATTTACTTATCTTGGTTAAGTTAGAGCATAGATCAGTTCTCCCGTTTCCCTGTGGATACGATAAAACCTTTAACCGGGTAAAAGCTATAGCGGTATCCGTGCGCTTGCGGATTATCTGTGTGCGTATAAATACCATAGTACACTTTAGTGCCATGCTGGGGATGACAACCTAGTATTCAAGTGGTGTTAGCAAGTGTCAACAATGCCTTCTATGCGAAGGAGGTCACAGACTCGATAAAACTCTCTTAGGTGTGTGTGTATGGGTTTTCCTCACCTTCTCCTGTGAAAGGTTGTTTTTGAAGAAATTCCATGTATTCCGGGCTTATCTCAAAACTAGATGTCATGATAGGCTTTGAGGATTTTGGTGGTTCGAGATGTGTGCCCGTAAGTCTATTAAATTCATAGATAGACATGTTTGAATTTGTGATAGACCAGAGATCAAGGATTAGATAAGAAGAAAGAATAGTAGAGATAAGGCAAAAGATAAAAGGAAAAGTATATTTATATATATATATATTATTTTTTTTAGAAAATGATTAAGCTAGTTCGTAGTCAACTCAGCAACCGTTTCCCCGGCAACGGCGCCAAAAATGCTTGTTGACACTTGCTAACACCACTTGAATACTATGTTGTCATCCCTAGCATGGCACTAGAGTTGTTGCGGGTATCAACAAGGGGTACCCTCACCAATGCGTATAACGAGACCATCCGTACACACGCGCGGCCATCGACGGCCGCAGCCTCGAAGACAGAAATAGCGTCGAGCGAATCGGTCAGGGCTCGAGCGACAACTGCCGTCGAATACGGAAGCGGGCTCGAGCGAACCGAGAGGCGTCGAGCGCAAGGACACTGTCCGCCGCCTGACGCGCGCACGAGAGCCAGGGCATTTAATGCACCTGACGCTTCCCCACCTAACACACGGGTCACGGGAGGCGTGATAGGGAACAGGCTTCTGTCCCATCGTTCTTTTTGTAGCCTTCCCACCGAACGACCCAGGGCGTGTCAGGACGCGGGAAACAAGGATGGAACGTCTAATCGGGACCCCCTCGAGACACCCAAGGTCAGCGCTCCAGATATCGACACCTCGTACGGCGTCCGACCCTCGACTTCACCAGGCTCCTTCCTGGAGACGAGTCGGGCGTCGACTGACCACGCCGTAACCGCTCCGCCGGATTTGCCGCCGAGCCATATAAGCGTGCATCCGCCGAACCAATCCAAGACGGCGCGCAGAGCAGAATGCAGGGGCACGCGTGATCATCACCAGGCTATTAAGACGGGACGGCTCGAGGTCATGCCGGTACGGAAACCTCGAGTAGGTCAGCGCTCCATGCTGCTATCGACTCCAATTCCTACACCTATACATGTACCCTAGGTCCTTCCTTGGAACTATAAAAGGAGGGACACAGGAATAGAATAGAGAGATCACGACACAAGACCACGCTCATACGTAGTAGAGCTCCACACTTCATACCACGCTTGTATTCGACCCTGTACAAGTACTTAGGTGCAAGATAATACAAACTCTCTCCCCCCCGCTGGACGTAGGGCCTTCTCTTGCCCGAACCAGGATAAATCTCTGTGTCTTCTTGCATCACCATCCGGGAAAGGGAGCACGCATACAAATTTACTCGTTGGTGTGACCCCCCGGGGGAAAACACCGACAGTTGGCGCGCCAGGTAGGGGTCCTGCGTGTTTTTCATCGATTTCCCACTCCTTTCCGGATGGCTACTCTTGCCTCGCCGTTTCCGTGCTCCACGGTGATTTGGTTTGGGAGTCTCGAGTTCATGTCTACGGGCTCCGGCTACGACATGATCTTGCTCTCAGTCAAAGGACCAGGAGGAGCCCGCGTTACGCCAGCACGGTTGAAGGCCCCGAGACGCCCTCACCACCACGCCTCCCCGCCTAAGAAGAGGCGCGGACAGCACCACCGCGGCCCCTCTGCTTCAGCACGACCAACAACTCGTGCGAGGCAGGACGTAGGCCACAAGTCGGCAGCACCGTGTGACGGAGCAACAAGTGCGACGACTCAGCACCGCGCGACGACGGGAGGGGACGCGTCTCGCATGCTCTCCCCCACCGCAGCTAGGCTACTTCCACACGGGTTGTTCTCTCCAAGAGCGGCACTGCCGTTCGGATTGGACAACGTCGTGGCGTCGCTCGCCAGGGCGATATGCCCAAACGCCCAGACGTACGTAGAAAGACCAATGGTCCTCCCACGTAGCTCTGAAGCGCGGCGGCCGGCGTCCGAGCTGCCGGACCTTTCCCGAGTACAAGGCCTCCGTCGTCTAGGCCCCGGACGATACTCGATCACCCCCCTCAGGCAACGATTGCTGGAGGAAGGACGTGGGTGTTTCTACGCCGCCGAACCGGACTCCGACTCCGAGATAGATAGCTATGACCCTACGAGGGAATGCTATCACATCGACGGGGCGGTAGAAACTACTGACGAGACACGGGATGCTGCTGCGGGTGGTCGAGCCCCCGCGGCGCGAGAAGACCCCAGGACGCCTGGGAACGACGGACAGGTCGACCCCCCTCCTCAGGAAGACAGAACCGCGCAGCTCGCGCAGCTGCGGGAGCTCAAGATGAAGCTCGACGAAGACCGCGAGCGCCTCGTCCTGCTCGAGCAAATCCTCGAGCAAGACCTGCCCTACCCGCCGGGCGGAAGTGTCCGCAGACGCGCTCGAGAGGTACATCGACAGATCGTCGGCGACGCAGAGCCAGAGCAACCTGTCAGCCGTTTCCCTCGAGCAGGCCAGAATGTAGTGGCAGCGACGATGCTACTACGTAACATGCCAGAGCCGTCGAATTCCCAGGCCCGACGCATTCGAGATGAGGTACAGACATTGCTCCAGGTGGCGGCGGTTCAACAAGCCGAAAGTTCGGCGTCTCGACGACGAGGAGCTGCCACAGAGAAGCGTGACGAACAGCCTCTAAACGAAGAGGAGGTGTCAGTCCATCAACAACCTCCCCCTCGAGATAGAAAGATCGCTCTCATCCTCCCCGTCGACAATCAACGTCGACACGACGCGCGGCACGACATCAAAGAAAATCGACGCCGCCGGCACGGAGACGCGGAAGAGCGCGGTTATAGCGCGCATCGCGGTGGGAGATACGACAGCGACGAGGACCGGGTGGCCCCCGAGCCACCAGGCCCACGGGTGTTCAGCAGGGCGATCCGCAGCACGCCCCTGCCCAATCCATTTCGACCCCCGACCAGCATCGTGAAGTACAATGGAGAGACCAAACCAGAGTTGTGGCTGGCCGACTTCAGGCTGGCCTGTCAGCTAGGTGGCGCTCGAGGTGATGATCGAGCCATCATCAGACAGCTACCCCTTTTCCTCTCCGACACCGCCCGTCGATGGCTCGAGGAACTCCCTGCCAATCAGATCCACAACTGGGTTGATCTGGTCAGAGTCTTCGAGGGTAACTTCAAAGGGACCTACATACGGCCAGGGAACTCGTGGGACCTCAGCAAGTGCAAGCAGAAGTCGGGAGAAACTCTTCGGGAGTATGCTCGACGCTTCTCGAAGCAGCGCACTGAGCTGCCGCACATCCCTGACCACGACGTCATCTTGGCGTTTGTCTCGGGCACCACCAGTCGAGACTTGGTGCGGGAATTAGGTCGCAATCGACCTCAGACCGTCGACGAGCTGATGGACGTAGTAGCCAACTACGCGGCAGGGGAGGAGGCAGTCGGCGCCTTCTTCAGCTCAGAAGGAAGAAAAGGCAAGCAGCCCGTCGACGAAGATGGGACCCCCAGTCGAGGCCTCAAGAAAAATAAAAAGAAGCAGAAAGTGCGGCAGTTCCACCGGGAAGATTCCGATGACAACCTTGTCGCCGCCATGGATCGAAAGAAGCCTCGAGGCCCTCCGGATGGAGGCATCTTTGACAAGATGTTGGAGGAGCCGTGCCCTTACCATAAGGGAGGCGCCAACCACAAGCTCAAGGACTGTCGTATGCTCAGAAAGCATTTCGACGGTCTGGGGTTCAAAAAAGATACGCGTGATGACTCCAAGAAAGAGAAGGCTGGCAGCAAGGAGGACAACAAAGATGACGACGGCTTCCCCGCCGTCCACGACTGCTACATGATCTATGGCGGGCCCTCGACTCAATTAACCATGAGGCAGCGCAAAAGGGAGCGTCGCGAAGTCTTTGCGGCAAGAATGGCGGTGCCCCAGTACCTTAGCTGGTCAAGCACTCCTATCACTTTCGACCGAGAGGACCACCCCGACAAGGTAGTCGCCCCAGGCGTCTACCCGCTCGTCGTCGACCCCATCATCGTCAACACCCGACTCTCGAAAGTGCTGATGGATGGTGGCAGCAGCCTCAACATCATCTACCTCGAGACCCTCGACCTCCTCGGCATCTATAGAGGACGCCTCCAGCCAAGCGCCGGCGGTTTCCATGGCGTCGTGCCAGGGAAAAAGGCACTGCCAGTAGGTCGAATTGACCTACCGGTCTGCTTCGGCACAGCGGCCAACTTCAGGAAGGAGACCCTCACCTTTGAGGTGGTTGGGTTCCGAGGCACGTACCACGCCATCATCGGGCGCCCGGGCTACGCCAAGTTCATGGCTATACCCAACTACACCTACTTGAAGGTGAAGATGCCTGGTCCCAAAGGAGGCATCACTGTCAGTTCCTCCTTCGAGCACGCGTACGAGTGCGACGTCGAGTGCGTCGAGTACGGGGAGGCGGCCGAGAGCTCCACCGAGCTCGTTGCAAAGCTCGAGTCCATGGCCGCTGAGGCTCCAGAGCCTAAGCATCATGCGGGCAGCTTCGAGGCGGCGGAAGGAACCAAGAAGATCCCGCTCGACCCCAACAACTCCGACGGCAAAGTGCTGACGATCAGCGCCGACCTCGACCCCAAATAGGAAGCCGTGCTCGTCGACTTTCTCCGTGCAAATGCTGATATATTTGCATGGAGTCCCTCGGACATGCCAGGCATACCGAGGGAAGTCGCCGAGCACTCCTTGGAGATTCGAGCCGGTTCCAAGCCAGTGAAGCAGCGGTTGCGCCGATTCGATGAGGAGAAGCGCAAGATCATTGGCGAGGAAGTCCACAAGCTTTTGACGGCCGGATTCATCAAGGAGGTTCATCATCCTGACTGGTTAGCAAACCCTGTATTAGTTAAGAAAAAGAATGGGAAAATGAGGATGTGTGTCGATTATACTAGTCTGAATAAAGCATGTCCAAAAGTTCCCTTTCCATTGCCAGGCATTGATCAGATTGTCGATTCTACCGCGGGATGTGAAACCCTTTCTTTCCTTGATGCATATTCTGGTTACCACCAAATAAAAATGAAGGAGTCCGACCAGCTCGCGACCTCTTTCATCACGCCTTTTGGGATGTATTGCTACGTGACCTTGCCATTTGGGCTTCGAAACGCGGGAGCCACGTATCAACGTTGCATGCTCCACGTATTTGGCGAACATATAGGGTCAACGGTCGAGGCCTACGTCGACGACATTGTCGTCAAGTCAAAGCGACGAGGAGACCTGATCCAGGACCTCGAGATTGGCTTTAGCTGCCTACGCACCAGCCGGATCAAGCTCAATCCCGAGAAGTGCGTTTTCGGTGTGCCTCGAGGCATGCTCCTAGGATACATCGTTTCGCAGCGCGGCATCGAGGCCAACCCCGAGAAAGTCTCGGCCATCACGAAAATGGGGCCGATCCGAGACATCAAGGGTGTACAGAGAGTCACGGGGTGCCTGGCGGCTCTGAGCCATTTCATCTCGAGACTAGGAGAAAAGGCATTACCATTATATCGACTCCTAAAGAAGGTCGAGCGCTTTTCTTGGACCCCTGAGGCTGAGGAAGCACTCGAAAGGCTGAAGAAGACGCTGACCTCGGCACCAGTCCTGGTTCCACCTCAACCTGCAGAGCCGCTGCTCCTCTACGTCGCGTCGACGACCCAGGTCGTCAGCGCGGCGGTGGTGGTCGAGAGGCAGGAGGAGGGACATGCGTTACCGATTCAGAGGCCAGTATATTTCGTCAGCGAGGTGCTTTCGGAGACCAAAGCACGTTATCCCCAAATCTAGAAGCTGATTTATGCCGTAATCCTTGCCCGTCGCAAGCTGCAGCATTACTTCCTTGGCCACCCCATCACGGTGGTCTCGTCTTTTCCTTTAGGCGAAATAATCCAGAGCAAAGAAGCCACGGGAAGAATAGCAAAATGGTCGGTCGAGCTCATGAGTGAGACTCTCACTTATGCGCCTCGCAAGGCCATCAAATCGCAGGCCCTGGTAGACTTCATCGCAGAATGGACGGACACCCAGCTCCCCCGACCCAGGTCCAGGCGGAACTATGGACGATGTATTTCGATGGGTCACTCATGAAAACTGGAGCCGGAGCCGGCCTGCTGTTCATCTCACCCTTGGGCGTCCACATGAGGTACGTAATCAGGATTCATTTTGCCGCATCTAACAATGTCGCAGAATATGAGGCCCTCGTCAACGGTCTCAAGATCGCTATCGAGTTAGGAGTCCGACGCCTCGACGTCCGAGGTGACTCCCAACTCGTCATTGACCAAGTAATGAAAACCTCGAGCTGCCACGACCCAAAAATGGAAGCGTACTGCAAGGAGGTCCGTCGACTCGAGGACAGGTTCCACGGTCTCGAGCTTGTCCATATCGCTCGACGCTACAACGAGGCAGCCGACGAACTCGCCAAGATCGCATCGACCAGAGGCACGGTGCCGCCTGATGCATTCTCAAAAGATCTTCACGAGCCATCCATCGACCTAGGCACGGGGGCTGGCGTCGACGCCACCACCGCCCAACCAACCAATGCTGTCGATACGCTCTTGATGGTGGAAGAGATGATGGAGATAGAACGACGACCAGGTCGACCATTCGATTGGCGCACACCGTTCCTCGACTGCCTTATCCGCGGCGAGTTCCCAGAAGACAGGTCAGAAGCTCGTCGTATCGCTCGACGGGCCAAATCATATGTGATCTATGGCGAAGACAACGAGCTATATCGACGGAGCCCGACGGGGGTCTTACAACGTTGCATCACCGTGGAAGAAGGCCGAAAACTCCTCGATGACCTGCACTCGGGGGCTTGCGGTCACCACGCCGCTCCACGGACCCTTGTAGGGAACGCTTTTCGACAAGGCTTCTACTGGCCAACGGCCGTGGCGGACGCCATCGAGCTCGTACGATCATGTCACGGGTGTCAGTTCTACGCCAAGCAGACGCATCTGCCTGCCCACGCTCTTCAGATGATCCCCATTACCTGGGCGTTTGCGGTGTGGGGGCTCGATTTAGTAGGACCTCTACAAAAGGCGAAAGGAGGATTCACCCATTTGCTGGTGGCCATTGACAAGTTCTCCAAATGGATCGAGGCTCGACCCATCACCAACATCCGCTCCAAGCAGGCCGTCCTTTTCTTCACCGACATCATCCATCGGTTTGGGATCCCCAATGTCATCATCACCGACAACGGCACCCAGTTCACCGGCAAAAAGTTCTTGGACTTCTGCGATCGGCATCACATCCGTGTGAACTGGTCTGTAGTAGCCCATCCTCGAACTAACGGCCAAGTCGAGCGTGCCAACGGCATGATTTTGCAAGGACTCAAGCCAAGGATCTACAATCGATTGAAGAAATTCGGCAAAAAATGGGTCGAGGAGCTTTCCTCAGTCCTATGGAGCCTTAGGACAACACCAAGCAGGGCCACAAAATACACCCCGTTCTTCATGATCTACGGCTCTGAGGCTATCCTCCCCACAGACCTCGAGTATGGGTCACCTCGACTCAAGGCCTACAACGAGCAATCGAACAAAGAGACTCAAGAAAACGCGGTCGACCAACTTGAGGAGGCTAGAGACATGGCCCTCCTCAACTCTGCCAGATATCAGCAAAGGCTTCAACGCTACCACGACAAGCATGTGCGCAAGAGGGACCTCAACGTGGGCGACCTAGTCCTACGACGCCGGCAAAGCAATCAGGGACGCCACAAGCTGACTCCGCCTTGGGAAGGTCCGTACGTGGTGGCCGAGGTCCTGAAGCCGGGAACGTACAAGCTGGCGGACGAAAAGGGGGCAATTCTCACCAACGCATGGAACATCGAACAGCTACGTCGATTCTACCCCTAGAAGTTCTAAACTTATGTTCCTGCTTACGTTTTGTACCAAGACTTTGTAAACGAATGAATGAATAAATAAAGTCCTTCCCTCGAAACAATTCTTCTTTCTTTGTGCCGAGAAGATTAATAAGTCACGATCTCGACGTTAAAAGGGGGCGCCGACTATGACCCATCATAGTCAGCACCCCCTCGGGGGCTACCAGGGGGACGACCCCCCCCCGAGTATCGAAAAAACCAAGAAGTTTTCTTTTCTTACGTAGTAAACCTTGCACGGTTCAAGTAGCTAAGGCGCCTCGAGCCCCTCAAAGGCCGAGGGACAACGAGCTGGAGAACTCCTACGCCCCCGGGCTACGGAAACTCTACTCACTTCCCCACCATTGAAGTGATCGAGGTGGTCTTTTACGAAAAATCGAGCAAGGGATACAAACGTAGGCGCAAAGAGAAACGAAAGCATCAAGCGGAAAGACAAAATAAGCATTTAACAATTACGAAAGTGATACAACATCAGTTACCCACAGAATTAACAAAGTATCGTACAAGGGGCCTCAGGCGCCCTGAGCAGGCTCGCAGGCCTCAGTCCGCGGCACGATCCTCACCGCCCTCGCCTCCGCACGAGCTAGCCTCAGGAGGGAGCACCTCAGGCTCGAAAAGCTTGGCCAACCTTTCCCCAGGAGCCTCCGCGTCGTCGATCAAGGCATGGAGCCTCTCCTCGTTCTCCGCGTCGGTCTTGGAGATGTCGGTGACGAAGCCATGGGACACCACCTCCATGTCGTAGGAGAAGCCCGAGCAGACAACCGCCATCGCCCGCTTCACCCCGATGTGGAGGGCGTCCCACACCCTATCTCGCAGCGTCGCACCTATGTAGCACAACTGGTCGACCAGGGCGTCGCCTCGAGCGTCCTCCCTCGACTCATCCATAGGCTCGACCTCCCAAGAGGTCGAGAGATCACTTATCGCCGTCCACACTCGACGGTTCAAAGCAACCTCCGCCTCGAGCTGAGCCTTGGTGTTGCGAGCCTCGGCTTGGGCGGCCAGGAGTTCGTCCTTGAGCCCTGTAAAAGCCAATACAAAGAGACCTTAGGAAAAACTAAGCACACCTCGGAAAAAGAAATCTGATAGAGGAAACATACCGCGTACGGCCTCCTCGAGGGCCGTGTTCTCGCCGACCAGCCTGGTGTTGGCCCCCTCGATCTCTTTGTTGGAGCGTGCCAGCTCGGTGTTGGCAACGCGGAGATCCTCGATCGCCTTGCCAGCCTGAGCAATGGCCCCACTCTTCTCCAGCAATTCTCCCTTCAGACGCTCGACGTCGTTAGAGAGACTGCGGGATCGAGCCCGCTCCGCCTCGAGATCTTCGAGGGCCTTCTTCTTGGCTTCCTCCGCGGCGCCCCTGGCGACCTCGCCGTTCACATGCTCCACCTTCATCTTTTGGAAGGACTCTCAGAGAGAGTCCAGGTCAGATTTAAGGAGGCCCTTCTCCTTGTCCAGATCCGCGATAACGCTCTTGTAGAACAGGGCCTCCTCCCGGGCTCTGGACGCGGCCTCCTCGACCGTAAGAGCCCGCTCCCGTAGCTGCATCGTCTCCTCCTCCGCCTTCTTCGAGGCCTCTCGGGCCTCAGCCAAGGCAGCCTCCCTCGCCTTCTTCTCCTCCTCGAGTGCTATGAGATCTTTGTAAGCTTTAAGGAGCTTTTCCTGTGACTCGAGGAGTTGATCCTTGAGGAGGGGGAGCTGCTCCCAACCGCCCCTCGTGGCGTGTATGAAGCTGGACTTGATGCGGGAGGTCTCTTTCATATCCTGCGAATCAAGGGTCGGATGGATTAGAATACAGAAACCAGAAAGCACCATGAGGATTGGAGTTCGAGAAACACTTACGAAATAAGCCGAGCCGAGCCCGTTGTTGATAACGTCCGAGAGGAGCCCCACCACATGCTTCATCCAAAGGCGGAGCTCCTCGACGTGTTCCCACTTCTCCGCCTCCTTCCGATCGTCGAGGAAGATGTCGGGCTCAGACGGGTCGTGGGAGGCCCGGATACGGATGCGGTCGGGGCACCAGTACTCCATCTCCCGGTCGGCCCGCGCCTTAACGCCGCGGATGAGGCCCTCGACGGTCTCGAGAGAGCCCCCATGGTGCAGGAACAGGTCGACGAGGCATGGGAACCGCCCGTCGTCGTCCACCGTCTTCCAGGTCCTGTCCTTGGTCCCTGATGTCCCGATTTCGTCCTCTTCGGAAGGAAAGCGGTCCTCCCACGCCCGACGTTCCCGGAGGAACCCTGGGGCGATCCCATCCATGCCGTAAATTGTTCTCTTGATCTCGGACTCGGGGTCGGGGGGGTGCGCTTCAGGCACGCAAGCGCCACCACTCCATCCGCTCGCCCCGGCTCCGCCCGGATCGCGGCAGGCGCCCCCGGGAGGAGCCACGCCGGAGTTGGGGGGCCGTACGCCGGCAGATTCTCCTCCTGCTCGCCGGGCTCTTGCGGCTCTGATGGTACTGGCTGGGCCGGACCTTGGGGCGGAGGCTCGAGCAGTCCCTCCTCTTGGCCCCCCTGCTGCTGCTGCTGTTGCTGCTGCGGTTGTTGCTGCTGTTGCTGTTGCTGCTGCGGTTGCTGCTGCTGCTGCTGCGCCTCGTGCTCCTGCGGCTGCCGCGCCGCCTCGCGCTCCCGCTGTTCATCCTCCTCCCTCTTCTTTTTCTGCTCCTCGAGGGTACGGAGGCCGGCGGGCCAGGGAGTTGACCCCACGACACGAGGGCTCGACGTTTCCTCCTCCATAGGGCGGGCACCCCCAGACGCTCTGTCACCATTAGACGTGTCGCTGATGATGATAGGTTCCCCCTCGACCCCCAATCGAGGGGGCTCGGGGGCTCCCTCTGACGCTTGCGTCTGGGACGCCTCGCCACAAGTCGGCGGCGACGAGGTAGGCACGGGATGAGGCGGACTCCTCTCGACACCGGCTGGAGGTTGGGAGCCGGAGGAGCCTACAAAACAAGGGATAAAGGTTAGACGCTGTAATAACCGACGCGAGAACATCACAGGGCCCATAAACAAGCTATAAACCTGGTTCCTTGGAGGCGGTTCCCATTTTGAGCCTCTTTGCCATGGACGGCTGGGCCCGCTCGAGGGTCCGCTTTAGCCTGAGAAAAGATCGGCATATGAGCAAACGCAGAGGAGTAGGAAGACAAAGGCCATAGCATCGAAAGGGCTTACCCTACAGGAAGAATAGCTCGCCTCCCGCCGCCCCGACCGGCGGGCCTCGAGCCTCCCCGCGTCAGGGTTCTAGGCCCCTCGAGGGCAGGCGCGGGCCTAGGCGCATCAGTTCCCGTGTGGCGGGCGCCGGGACTGGCGCTCCTGCGGCCGGCCTCTCCTTTCTCGGAGGCCGCGGCACGACCGCGGGTCAGTGGCCCCGTCGCCTGGGGCCTAGCATGACCACTCTCCCTGGGCGCCGGGGGAGGGCGCGGGGCAACTTGACCAACCTTGGGCGCGGGAGGGGTATCGGCGCGAGGACGGAGGGATCCGCCTGGGCCCTCCGACGAAGCTTCCACCCGAGGAGCGTCGGCCTCGCCTTGAGATGGACCCCCGAGGATCCGGTCAAGGCGAGACGCCATCCCCTCGGAGTCCTCACTATCCTCATCGTCGTCATCATCTTTCTCGCTGGGGGACTCTTCTTCAGGCTCTCCCCTCTGCCTGGATTTGGACCGACGCGCCTCTAAAGCTTGCCGGTCAAGGTTTTTCTTCTTCTCCCCTTTCTTCTTAGAGTCCTTGACGGACTTCGATTTCTCGGCGGAACGACGCCGCGCGTCGCGATTGACTTCGTCCTCCTTCACCGGGGGCCTCGAGGATCGAACGTCGATCCGCCCCTGCCATAGTAAAAATAGAATCAGAAAAAAGGGGTGGAAAGGGAACCCAGAGTCAAGGCTACCACGAGGAAGAAGACATACCAAATCGACCGAGCCTTCATCAGGCCTCATAGGGAAGCCGTTAACGTGCGACGGCTTGAAATCGCCGGCGATGGCCGCCCTGACCCGGGCGGCGACCTCATCGTCCGCCAGAGCCACGTTGGACATCCGGCAAGCCTCGAGATCCCGGGACGAGACGCCCGGCCCCATTTCGTCCATCCTCAACGGCCGAGACATCAGGGGAAGGACCCTCCAACGATGGACGGCCGAGAGGACGAGAGCGGCAGACAGGCCCTCCAAGCGCAGCCTCTTCATAACGTCGAGGAGGGGGTCGAGCCGTGACTGGTGCTCCTGGACGACGCCGTACGTCCAGTTGTCTGGGCGCTCCGAGATCAGACGGACTGTGTAGACGGGGAAGAGACCGTCGTCGTTTCTCAGATAGAACCACTGGGAGTCCCACCCAGCATGGTTCGACGACAGCCCCACCGGGATGTACTCGCGCGGCCTCTCCGTCTTCTTCGTCTTCAACACCAGGTTGAGGCATCCGGCCCGCACGGGTTTCCTCACGCCGGTGGTTCCGGTGGGGGCGTTGAAAAGTTCGCCCCTGTAGAGGTGGAGCCATAGATCCCAATGGGGCATCATCCCCAGATAGCCCTCACACACCGCGACGAAGACCGCCGCGACGGTGATGGCGTTCGGGGAAAAATGCTGGAGCTCCACTCCATAGTGGAAGCAGAGGGCCCACATAAAGCGACTCGGGGGAGCACCCAAGCCATGGCGGTGGAACTTGGCGAATGACACCACATATCCCTCGGGTGGCTGGGGCTCCCTGTGACTCGCCGGCGGCGCGATCCACTCCGGCGAAGACTGCGAAGTGCGGCGGCGCAAGAGCCCTTCGTTCTCGAGCTCTAGCAGACGGCGGTCCGTCATCAACGGCGGCAACAAGCCTCACAGGCATCTTGGTTGGAAGGATGGTGGATTCACTACCGCTCGAGGGGGTGCACGCGCGCGTGGAGGAAGCAAGAGAGCAAAGGCAGCGAGAAGACGAAGGCAAGAGGACGGAAGGGGAAAGAAAGAATGGAGCAACGCCATGGCGTATTTATAGATAGCGGCCAACCGACGGATAGATCCTATAAATGAGGTAACTCCCCCCATAAATGCGCCGTCTAACGGTCCTTTCTCTCCTCACAGGCCGGACGCTCCGAATTCCCCGCCGATGCAGTGTCGCAACGTCACTTACCTCAAAAGGTGCGCCCAACGGGCAGAAAGACGAACCGGTACGGCAGCTTCCTTACTTCGTAAGCCAAGGTATGCGCCCACGATAGTCTCGAGAGGTCGATGGCTGGCCCGTCGAAAGGGTTCGACGGCCGATCTCGAGCACCAAGAGTCAGGGATCCCCAGCGATTGGTCGAAAATCGAGGCCCGCCTCGAGGACTCGCTGGCGATGTCCAAGGTAGGGTCGAGACAGTCGAGAGGAATCCCCCCGAAGGGAGGCATCGAGCCGCTGGACTCTATCGAATGAGACCGATATCCCCGACCACGTCGACCCTGCTTTATGAGGACGCCTCCGGGCTACAGCTGACCCCCTCGAAAGGGGCACAGGTTCTCACTTGGACTACCCGCTAGGAACTCAATCTGGGGTGGAAGACGCTCGCTCTATCGAGAGTACGTCGAAACCTCCACGCAAGGCAAAGCCGAACAGAACCTTCCACCACGGGTGTTGACAGCGTTTCTGCAAATTTGGCAAAATAACCCTCGAAGGAGTTAAATACTCCCTCGAGGGCTACCCCCGCGGGGTCGCTCGCGTGCCCCCGTGGAAGCTCGACCGTAAAAACGAAAGTCTCCACTCGAGCGCCAGCGCTCGAATGAAGACTCGGGGGCTACTGTCGAGGGTATCAACAAGGGGTACCCTCACCAATGCGTATAACGAGACCATCCGTACACACGCGCGGCCATCGACGGCCGCAGCCTCGAAGACGGAAATAGCGTCGAGCGAATCGGTCAGGGCTCGAGCGACAACTGTCGTCGAATACGGAAGCGGGCTCGAGCGAACCGAGAGGCGTCGAGCGCAAGGACACTGTCCGCCGCCTGACGCGCACACGAGAGCCAGGGCATTTAATGCACCTGACGCTTCCCCACCTAACACACGGGTCACGGGAGGCGTGATAGGGAACAGGCTTCTGTCCCATCGTTCTTTTTGCAGCCTTCCCACCGAACGACCCAGGGCGTGTCAGGACGCGGGAAACAAGGATGGAACGTCTAATCGGGACCCCCTCGAGACACCCAAGGTCAGCGCTCCAGATATCGACACCTCGTACGGCGTCCGACCCTCGACTTCACTAGGCTCCTTCCTGGAGACGAGTCGGGCGTCGACTGACCACGCCGTAACCGCTCCGCCGGATTTGCCGCCGAGCCATATAAGCGTGCATCCGCCGAACCAATCCAAGACGGCGCGCAGAGCAGAATGCAGGGGCACGCGTGATCATCACCAGGCTATTAAGACGGGACGGCTCGAGGTCATGCCGGTACAGAAACCTCGAGTAGGTCAGCGCTCCATGCTGCTATCGACTCCAATTCCTACACCTATACATGTACCCTAGGTCCTTCCTTGGAACTATAAAAGGAGGGACTCAGGAATAGAATAGAGAGATCACGACACAAGACCACGCTCATACGTAGTAGAGCTCCACACTTCATACCACGCTTGTATTCGCCCCTGTACAAGTACTTAGGTGCAAGATAATACAAACTCTCTCCCCCCCGCTAGACGTAGGGCCTTCTCTTGCCTGAAACAGGATAAATCTCTGTGTCTTCTTGCATCACCATCCGGGAAAGGGAGCACGCATACAAATTTACTCGTTGGTGTGAGTGTGTGACCCCCCGGGGGAAAACACCGACAAGAGTGTACTTTGGTATTTATACGCACACAGATAAATCCGCAAGCGCACAGATACCGCTGTAGCTTTTACCCGGTTAAAGGTTTTATAGTATCCAGAGGGAAATGGGAGAACTGATCTATGCTCTAACTTAACCTAGATAGATAGATAGGTGTAAAATAGGAAAGATGGTAGAATTGAATAAGAACAATATTGAAGGTAAGATAACAATGGGTGATAAAATGGGAATAGAGAGTAGAGCAATCTAGTATATGGGCGATGGTAGGAGAATAGAGAGGATAACTATGGTTTCTCTACTTCAAAGGGGTATGTCTATGTCTGGGATGAACCACGTGATAAGAATACACCACAAAGGATGCTTATCCATAGGCCGATAAACCCTACCAGTCCTACTAACAGGATGTGGACTACATGGGACCAACGTAACTGTGACCTACGCAGCCTACCACACGATCCGGCTAGACACGGGTTATTCACAAGTAATCTAGGTCTAAGCACCACGCTTACACCTATACTACAACCCTCACCTATAGTGTCCTATAGATTAAAGTACTCAAAAGAGTTGTGAACCAGAACATACATGGATAGTAATTGAATAATGAAATAGAAATAGATTACCAGAGTCATCCCATGAGCAAGCTTGATTAGAGCTTGATCATGGCGAAGTACAACCGGCGGAAGAACCGACGGGCCAGCCTCTCCTCCAATCCTCCCTCGCTCTCCATCTCGCTACTATCTAGATCTACTCTGGTTCAGAGATGAGAGGAGAGCTCTCATCTCCAAACCCTAGCTTTTGCTCTGTCTATGAATAATGAATAGGGATCAAGGGGTGCCTCCTCCAGGGGCCACGGGGCTTCTTATATAGTCCCCTCAAGTGAATCTAGGCCGTCCGATCAAACCGACATTAATCGCACGGTTTTCCTTGATCCTTTAGGTCGGTGGAGCATGATCCGCGAAGTAGAACGTGATTGGCCGAAACACCAGGGCGGGCGCCCAAGGGGGGAGGGCGGGCGCCCTATCCCCGAGCCCGCTCGGCTCCCCGTTCGTTCTCGTGGCTTCTGGAGTCTTCTAGATGATAGAAAATTACGCGGCACGTTAATATCTCTATGTAAACCCGACATGTGGGCCTTTCCTCCATATTTCTTGATAACCCCTTGCAGAAATAGACAAACACCAAAACTCGTGGAATTATGTCAGATAAAACCCTAAGTCTGGGTGTTGGTTGCATTTGGATCCTTTTCTTTATTTATTTGATGATTATATTTGGTACTTAAGGACCGTCAACAAAGGGCAAGACAAAGGAAGGATTAAATTCACGCTTGGACATGGTACAATTAGGCATAAAAAAAGAACTTCACCCTATTAGGCTAGAAAATGGGAAGTACCATCTCCCGGCAACAAGCTACAACCTCAACAATGAAGAGAAACATGTGATGTGTGTGTGGTTGAAGAAATTGAAATTCCCATCTGGATTCTGCTCTAGCATACGGAGTATTGTGTCAATGAAAGACCTTACACTCACCAACTACAACTCACATGATTGTCATGTCATATTAACTACTTTCCTCCCTATTGCCATTAGGGCTATAAACCCAGTGTGGATAAAGGTTGCAGTTACACGGTTGTGCTACTTCTTCAACAGGATCTCACAGAAGGTGATTGAACGTGATGAGTAGTCTTCACAGTTTGAGATGTGTTTCCCCCTAGCATTCTTCGATGTGATGGTTGACCTTGTGGTGCACTTGGTTTCACAAATAGAGGCATTGGGTCCCATGTATTTGCATGAGATGTGGATGTATGAACGTTTCATGTCAATACTAAATGGCTATGTATCAACTCGTGCTCGTCCAGAGGCGTCTATAGTAGAGGGGTACTTAACCGAAGAGGCCATTGAGTCCGGAGGTCCATTCTGCAATAGGGTCCTAAAAGACTAGGTTGCAATAGGTTTGTCTCCGACACGACACGAGGGTAGGCTGAATGGAAGAGGTAGGTTGGGAAAGAAATCATACGTCCCAAAAGATTACAATTCAGTCCTCGAAGCACATCACAGCGTCCTACATCAGCTCTTGATAATGGAGCCTTTGATCAATCTACACATTGAAGAGCTTCAAAAACATAATCATGGGCACATAGATGAATGGATAATGAAGGAACATAAGAATAAGTTCACCTCATGGCTAAGGGAGCAGGACATTCCAGATGGGGAGACACTCGAGGATCGCACCATCAAGGTCTTGGCATCTGGGCCATCACGCCAGGTCATGACTTGGCAAACCTATGACATTAGTGGCTTCACGTTCTGTACCAAGTCCAAGGACCAAAAGAGCATGGCACAAAATAGTGGTGTTCGATGCGATACCTTAGACTCTGAAACTGGTGAGAAAACAACTTACTTTGGCTTCGTTGAGGACATATGGGAACTAGACTATGGTACATTTCAGATCCCTGTATTTCGGTGTCAATGGGTTGAAGACAAACATGTCACAGTAGACAACTATGGGATTAGAGTTCTAGATCTAAGCAAGGTAGGCTACAAAGATGATCCATGGATAATGGCTAACTGTGTTGCACAGGTCTTTATGCTGAGCAGGTCCTCTCTCCTAATGATAAGAAGAAAATTACGGACCATCCAAAGCACATAGCTTTCCCTGGAAAGCAACAAGCCATCGGAGTTGATGGTGTATCTGACTTGGATGAATTTAACTAGTTCAGTGACATGTCTCTCTTTGTAGACGACCATCCAGTAATGATAAGGAATGTTGAGCGAAGCATTCCACAGAGCTCGTTGCCCTGGGTGCGTCACGATGGACAAGGAAGAACAGTAGCTGCCTAGATTTTATTTGTCATTTGCCATGTAATCTATTTATGATAAAATGTGTACCTTATGCTATGTGTCCTTCTTTATTTCTACATGTAAGACCCTATACTTATTTCTACATCTAAGACTTACCATGTCGTAACACTTTGATATCGTATTGGTCTCAAACTTTTACCAAGGGTTACTAGTGCCATTGATGTTCAATCCACCAAGTTTGGGATTTTTCTTATGTGGTTTGTTACTTTATCCGGTTTAATTGAATTTTCGCGTGACGTCACCCACTAATTAGCGCTTGAACTAAGTCTACCCCTGAAATGACTCCAAATGATGCCAAACTTCTCCACAAGGTCTTATATACCATAGGAAATAAAACTTCCTTGTGGTTGGTGAAAAAACCTAGTGGGATATAGGTGTAGTCCACCATTTTTCATCTCATTTAGCACAAAGAAAAATGTAATAATAGATTGCATGACCAGAAAATCCTAAGATCTTGTGTGGGGTTATCATTTGAGTGTAGAAGCTTGCCAAAAAAAATTCAAGACATTTGGAGATAGGCATAACATACATGCTTCACAAACGTATAAGAGCCATTCCACCGAACTATGCTCAAACATATGGGTTCCTCACATTTATATTATCAACGTTAAATTGCACAAAGGAATATATTTTTCATAGCATTTACACACTACAATAAAGCTAACAAAATTGGATTTACATTTTTCTGGTATTCCTAGAATTATTTATGTATTGAACAAGATATGAGACACATATTCAATTTAAATCATTTTAAATAAAGTTGCATACAAAAGTACCTCAAACATGAAATTTCATATTTTTAACATGTGTATCTGCTCAAGAGGAACACAACAAAAAAAATTTCACTAATTTAGGACAAATAGTTTTGAAGATATGATTTTTTGAATTATTTAAATAATTTCTAAAAATATATATAAGGAAAACTTTAAATAAACTGAAAATACATTTATACAGGCGGCCCTCTGCGCGAACCGCCGGTACTAATGCATTAGTACTGGCGGTTGTCTTAGTCAACCGCCTATAGAAACAATTTCTACAGGCGGTTGACTAAGACAACCGCCTGTACAAACGTCCCCTGTATATATTGCAGCTCGTGTGTCTGAAATTTTCCTAAGTCCTGGCGCCCTGTTCATTCAAACTACGCCGACAGGCTACCGAAAATCCACGCCGCCGTAGCCGGACCCCTCCACCGTCGACGCTAAAGCCGGACCCCTCCGCCCTCGACGCCGTAGCCGTCCGGTGGTGAGCTTCTCCTCCTCGCGCTCTCTCTCTCTCTCTCTACACGTCTGCACGCGGCGGTGGCGGTAGGGCGGCAGCGGCAGTGGTAGTGGTGAGGCCGGTCCGAGAAAGGGCGGGCGCGGTGGTGGCTGCGCCGGCGGTAGTGGTGGTGCGTTGGTGGCTGCGCGGCGGCGTGCGGCCGACAGAGGCGGTGCGCGGCGGCGTGCGGCCGACGGAGACGCAGAGGTTAGGGGTGACCCCGACACGTGGGGCTCACCTGCTAGAGAGAGAGAGGAGGAGGGAAGAGGGAGTCGCGGGCTGGGCCGAGAAGGGGAGGGAGGGGAGATTTTCTCTTTTTTTACTTTAGTAATTTATTTGTTTAGTGAAATTGAGTAAAACCATAAAAAACAAAAAAATTTAGAGAATATTATTATGTAATTTACATGTAATTTTATTTATAATTATTATTTAATATGTGATTATGTTGTATAGAAATATATGTATGTATTATTTGTGTCTATCCTCTTATAAATACTTGTTATTATTTCTCTTTATATATATAATAGAATTCATAATTATTATTTCATATGTGATTATGTTGAGGAAATATATGTATGTATTATTTGTGTCTATCCTTTTATAAATACTTGTTATTATTACTCTATATTTATATATGTAATGGCATTCATAATTATTCCTTTTATAAATACTTGTTATTATTCTCTTTATATAGGTAATGAATTCATAATTATTATTTTATATGTGATTATGTTGAGGAAATATATGTATGTATTATTTGTGTCTATTCTTTTATAAATACTTGTTATTATTTCTCTTTATATATGTATTAGTGTATATACCTAGGATACATAAATTTAATTTTATGTATAAATTACATAGATTTTTGCGATGAGTTCTCCGCACAAAGATAAAGCACTGTAGTCCCAACCCACGAAGCAAGTAGAAGGGTCGTCCCACCCTATGGAACAAGATCCTGAGGTCACGAAACAAGTAGAAACGGGCGAAGCATCAGGATCGTCCTACGAACAAGAAGCTAGTGATGACATGGAGCCTCTAGAAGTGAGGAAGACTCGTCGTGAATTGGCACGTGACCCCGATTACAATCCAGAAGCCGATGAGGTAAATTAGAGACATTTACGATTTCATATAACTAAATGATTTCTATTCATAGTTTCTACATATAAACACGTCCATCATTCACATGTCTATACTCAGGAGGCAATGTCTCATTTTAGAGAGATGATGTCTCAGGAGGAAGTGGCACACGAAGACGCACCGAAACTGATGACCGCAACGACGAGCGCTGAGAGGCCATGTCAGTCCAGGAAGAGGAAGCGGCTAGGTTTGAAACGAGGCGAGAGAGGGTTGAACCAATTTCTAGATGACACATATGCCATCATAGATGTGAGCCCTACCGGACAGCCTCTAGCTCCAGAGGAGGCCCTACCCAAATACAGGAACGCAATTGGCTTCTGTGTGAGGGACTTTCTTGATATCACATTTAAGAACTGGATCGGTGTGTCGAATAATCACAAGATCAAAATTTGGGATAAGATTAAGACAAGGTTCCAGTTTCCTGGGAATTTGCCAGAAGATTTAGTAAAGGCATATACAATGAAGCAGTGTGCGATTAGTTTCCGAAATTGGAGGTCGGAGATGAATGTCAAGTATGCAAAGACAGGGATGGATCCGACAACCAAATACAAGATTACTAAAGGGCAGTGGGCTGTTTTTCTAGAGTAGAGGAATGACCCTAACTTCTTAGCTCGGAGCGAAGCTAACTCCCAGCTCGCAAAGAGGAACAAGTACCACCACCATCTAGGCACAGGTGGTTACCAGCACCAAGTTCCTAAATGGAGGCAAGAAGAGGCTGCGAAGAAGGCAGTAGGGTTACCAGTGCTGTTCGAGCAAGTCGGTGAAAGGTCCGCCAATTAGATCCATACTCGGAAACCAAAGGAAACCGAGACAGGTGTGTCCTTTGAAGACCCAATGCTTGATGAAGCAATGAAGAGCATCTTTGCAGTGGCAGGCATGCAGTAGGATGGCAAGTTTACGCCACGAAGGGAGAGGGACATCCTTAGTGTTGGCCTCGGTAACCCCGAGCATCCTGGCTGTGTTCGAGGCATCTCATCGAAAGAAGGATGGAAGGATGGATTCGGCCCTCAATGGAAAAATGAGTATAAGAAACGTGATCGGTACAAGGAACAAATGGCAAATTATTTTCAGGAAGAGGCTAAGAAAGACTTTCAAGAGATGATGGGGAATTTGCTAGAAAATACTCCTCATGAGTTGATGCAGAAACTAGCGAGTGCCATATCAAATCAATAGATGAGCACTCAAGCTCCCCAAATGCAGCTAGTCCTAGTGGTGTCACAACCGTTGGTGGCATCGAGTGAAACAATCATTCCAAGCAGTGTCGCATCTACGGCAAACAAGGATCACTATCTAGTTGACGACATTGTTACTTCTACACCTTGCTCCCTTGTCATAAGATATGGGATTAACAATCATCGTACAAGGGAAGTAGCCACGGGCAAAGTGATCCCAGGAGGACCTAAATACCATGGTGCTGACATTCCTAAAGACTACTGCAGAGTAGAGGTATCAACCGTAGTCCAAGGATATGAGGACGAGATTCTAGACGTCCTTGGTCTCGAGGACATTGTGAAACTAGGACAGACGATAAACAATTTCATTCTTTGGCCTCGGAGGGATGTGCAACTAAGGGAGCCACCACCACACTCTCAAGAGGCGCCACTCACCCAGGAGTCATCAGCTCATGTCGATCCTCTTCCTAACCCACCGCCTTCACCTCTCCAGTCTCTTCTTGACCCACCAGAATCACCTCTCCATGTTTTCCCTGTCCATCAACCATCTCCTCTCCATGATTTTTCTACCCCATAGTCAACACAATCTCCACCTCCATTCAATTCCACTCCTTCCCCACAACTCAAAGATCCAGAACCAAGAAGTGAGCCACCAAAGGTGCCAAAGAAGAAAGTATTTCTGATACCTAACTTGATTTCATCATACGAGCTAAAGAAAAAATCAGCTGGGCAAGTGAGATTTTTGTCATGCATTGCTTTGAAACGCACAGTACAAGAGCATGAGATTTCTGAGCTAGCAAAGTTAGAGGTGCCGGCGCCTAAGGTCATAACTCCTATCAATTTCAAGGTGCCAACTGCATAAGACTACAAGAATATCCCCAAAAAAGTACGTGTGGGGAAAGCATCTACTCAGTCGGACCAAACTTATGAAGAAACCAAGTGGTATAAAAAGGTTTCATGACTGGTACATGAGAGCCTCTTCTGCTGGCATCGACACCATAAGCATGTGCATACCACAAATAGCATTTCTCAGCCAGAGTACTGACAAATCCATGCTTACATTTGATGACATGTGGGCACTGATGAACCACGAGATGCTAGATGTACAGATCGTAACGGTATTTGCATTGTAAGTGTTACATAGTTACACACATTGTAGTTGCATCCATTTTCAATATCTGACATGCTTCTGTCTTGCAGAATGTTATATGATCAACAAGATTTGTATTTTGGTTCGGACCTTAATTATTGTGCCGAAGAAAGGAATGCCTATCTCTGCCCAATAGATATAGCCGAAGATCGGCACACATTCCGGATCGGGAATGACAGCACAGAGGTACAGGGTTTGGAAGGTGCAGAACGGGATGAGAAACTCCGAAAGTTAAAACTTGATTTTGAAGCCAAATACGCCTTCTACATTGGACATTCACTAATAAAGTTTCATGACAGGAAAGCGGTGGTGGCCCCGTACCACTTTGGGCAAGTGTGAGTTTACAAATATCAATCTAAACTATTCCAATGCATAAATGCATCATGGATTTAATTCGAGCAGGAGGCACTGGATATGCTTCATCATTTATCCCAAGTTGGGAAGGGTGTTGGTACAAGACTCCGCAGATTACCCGAAAGAAAGCTATGCTCCATTCATCAAACTGCTAGAGGTGTAAGTCAAGCTATGCATGCATACTTAAGCATAGTGAGAATTTGACAATAACATGGTGATTCTATTTGAGATCATAGGGCATACAGGTTCTATAAGATAAATCATGGAAAGTGCGAGTCCAAGAGACCAGGGCAACCATTGGAGGTTATACATAACTGGCTGGTACGTATAAAAATTTACTATTATGAATACAAATCATACACATACGACCACAGTTGCAACTATAATTAAATAACCATTCTCCTGTTATACAGTGCATGAAGCAACCACCCTTATCTGTCCTCTGTGGCTACTACGTGTGTGAGAACATAAGAGAAAACGGACGATATGCAAGGAACCCTGACAAGGTAATATAAGTAATAGTCTATTAAAGTTGGAAGTCATAAAATATATAATGTTTATAAACTTTCTTTGCAGGTATATAAGCAAGGGACGGTGGAGCGCATGGACGAACGTGCTTTAGACAACATAGTTGAGGACATCTACTCGTTCATCATGAAGCATGTCATTTCATGTGAAGGCAAATATCATGATGACGAAAGCCAATTATCCAGGCCACAGTTCCGAGTGCTAACAGAGATTAGTAAGCTCAAACTTACTAAAGAGGGTTATTAGAGGACAGAAACAAACTTTGATGTATATACATATGATGTGTGATGATGGATATACTCTTGTAATTAACTTTATGTTTTTGAGCACCGAACTTTGATGTATACAAATGTATGTATGAGATGAAGTATTTAAATTGCATGTTGCTATGTTTGAAGACCAACCAATATCAATATATTTAAATAATAACAATAAAATAATAAACAAATAAATAAATTAATTAAAAAATAAATAAATAATACATATTTTAATAGGTTTCCACAAGCAGCTCTCTTAGGGAACCGCCTGTGTAAATGAACATTTACACAGGCGGTTCCCTAAGAGAGCCGGCTGTGTAAATTGTTTCTACTGGCGGCTCTCAAGCAACCGTCTGTGGAAATGGGCGATTTCTACTAGCCCCCAGTGCAGGCGGTGCTGGAAAACGCCTGTAGAAATATGTTACCAACCGGCTCTATAGTGTGCCCATGTACTAGTGGCTCCGAGCATAACACTAAAAACACGATCCAGGCACGGCACGGCCCGGTGGTAGTGCCATGCTTGGGCCACCACTTTGGCCCACAGTATCAGCATGGACACGGCAAGGCTAATGGGCTGGCACGACGCCGGCCCGATCATAGCTGTTGGATATATTCTGAGCCACATATAAAAACATCACATAATCCTTCTAAACCCTAACTCCCCAGCTGGGGGTGCAGACGCATCCTTGCTCATTCTCCGACTTTTGAGCAGCCGAACACCTCTCTCTTGCTCGCTTGGCTAGTGGTCGCATAGATCCTAGGCTACTCCCTTTCATGCTCCCTACATCTTGTACTGTCCTCCAGACGTGGCTGCGACGGCGTGGTAGCCTAGCGCAAGGCGTAACTACTGTGGTGGTGGCGCAGTGGCATGGTAGCCTAGCGCAAGACGCGGTTGCTACTGCGGTCACTCCCTCCCCCACATGGCTATACGACAGTGGTGGCGCCGGTCTTCTCTTGAGGCAGGTTTTGGCGAGCTCCTCAGCTCCTCCCGAAGCCACAAGCCAGCACGGGCATGGTGGGTCACTATGCCTATCGGCACGACACGACACGGCTAAAGAGCCATAGTGCCATGCCTGGGCCAAGAGTTTGGCATAGTGGCCCGAGGCGGCACGGCATGGTAGAACATAGTGTCGTATAGTACCAGGTGAAAGGATCAAGATGCCCAAGAGGGGGGTGAATTGGGCTTCTCTACAAATTTAAGCAACCTATAAGCTCCAATTCAACCCCTTGTGCCTAGTGTGACCTAGAAAGCTACCGGATAAAAAGTTTTGCACCCTAGTTCCAATCCTATTCTAGCATGGCAATTCTAAGAATGTAAAAGCACAAAGTAAATGCTAGAAAGTAAAGGAGTAGTGGAAGAAAGTGCTCGGCGATGTTTTGCCGAGGTATCGGAGAGTCGCCACTCTCCACTAGTCCTCGTTGGAGTACCCGCGCAAGGGTCTTGCTCCCCCTTGGTCCGCGCAAGGACCAAGTGCTCTCTACGGGCTGATTCTTTGACACTCCGTCGCGGTGAATCGCCCAAAACCGCTCACAAGCTTGACACGAGCCACCCACAAGAACTCCGGGCGGTCTTCGTGCCTCCAATCACCACCGAACCGTCTAGGTGATGGCGATCACCAAGAGTAACAAGCAAAGAACTCTCACTTGACCCCAAACAAGGCTCTATCGAGTGGTGGATGCACACTTGACTCTTGGAACTCACTAGAGAAGGATTCTCTCAAGAAATCACTCAAATCTCAATCCTCTCTAGGCTCTTGCTACTCTCTTGCTCCACAACAAGTTTCTCTGATGTTCAAATGGGCAAGAGAGCTCTCATGGACGAGGTGGAGGAGTATAAATACTAGCCACAAAGTGCAAAGGTCAGCCAACCGTTTTCCACTGAAAACGGGGTCACCGGACGCACATTATGTTGCACCGGACGCACTGCATCGAGCGTCCGGTGCTCCATAATGGCTAACTGTACTTGCTTCTGACAGGTCACCGGACGCTAACTTCCAGCGTCCGGTGCACCGTCCGGTGGTCCGGGGAAACTTACATGCTCCCTGCGCATGGGACCGGACGCTACCCGGAGCGTCCGGTGCTAGCGTCCGGTGCTCAGGGCAGGTTTGCCAGACACTGCCCGGTGAGTCCGGTGCCAGCGTCCGGTGCCTAACCCTAAGCACGGCACTGATCCAACGGCTAAGGACCTCACCGGACGCACTCACAGAGCGTCCGGTGCAGCGTCCGGTGCCCCCTTGGGCACCCTAACTTCGTTGAAACGCGATCGCTCCAAAATGAAGTTTGTTCCTCTCGATATAAGGACTATCTCTGAGCTGCCTAGAGCTAGGTTTACCAAGTGTGCACCACACCTAAACCTAAAGCCTTGCCTAAGTCAAGCTACTAGATCAAAGCCCCTCTTAATAGTACGGTCAAAGGAAAACAGAGTCCTAAACTACTCTAAGTGCCCTTCTTCACCATATGGCACTTAGACCTAGTCTAGTCTTGACGATGTCCATCCATCCTTTGAAAACCGAAACGATTTCCACTATTAAGTAGGCATATACGTCCCTGTCCATCGAGTACCTATTTACCATGACCTTACCTATGATTTTGCCTCTGCAAAACACACGTTAGTCATAGTAATCAACAATGTCATTAATCACCAAAATCACTAGGGGCCTAGATGCTGTTTCAATCTCCCCCTTTTTGGTGATTGATGACAACCTCGAGTATGAAAGGAGTTGAGGTTTTCAAATGACTTGGTTTCAATAAGCATGTTACAATAAGAGCAAAGGGATTAGTCATGCTTATATCCACCAAGTCTAATACCCTGCATCGAAATATGTGAGTTGTATACAACAGGATAATAAACACAAGGCTCATAAGTACATCGGAGTAAAATGCGGAAGCAAAGGTAATATGAGCCAAAACACATGACATTAAGATAACACAAATAAGCACACGTCATGTCTCACAACCATAGTATCTCACACAAGTGCAATGCATAAACATAAACACGATGCATGATGCATGATGGAGTAGCACACATAAAAGAGTATCTCAAAAGAATAAAAGCCCTCTCTAGCTCTCTAGCTCCCCCTAACTCCTAACTCTCATACTCGCACTCTCTCACCCTTTGGCATCAAGCGCCAAAAACCTAAGAAGTCGGTGGAGAAGGCGAAGCAGTGGAGTCCCTCGGCACGGCCTCAAAGCGAGCTGCATCGTCTCAACTGTCGGCCGTCGAGGCGGAGGAAGTGGAGTGACCTTCTGAAGCTGCACGGGCTGGCGAAGCGGTCCGGGTCTGCTCTGTAGGTGCGGGAGCTGTCACAGGCTGTGCTGGCTGCTCAAGTCCTGCTAACGAAGCTGGCACGGACTCGGTCGTTGTAGCTGTCGTCTCTGGAACGATAGAAGACTGTGCAAGCTACTCAGATGATGCTACAGACGATGACAGACGCTCAGTAGTGGTGACTGGCGCTGTAAAGGCAGCTGGAGCCTGCAGAGGAGGAGGCGTAGGGTCACCAGTCAGAGCACTGTAGGTGAAGCTGAGGTGCGGGTCTGTCGATGAGTCCAACACTAGCTGTGACGCTGACGCTGACTGAGGAGTGAAACCGGAGCGGAGCGGGGTAAACTGGGGTACCTACTCAAAGCTAGAGGAAATAGCACCCTGGGAGACCTGGTGCTGCGGCGTCAAGAAAGGCTGACTCTAAGCTGGTAGCTGGAGAGGCTGCTGAGACTAACTCTAAGTCAGAGGCACTGGAGTGGGTGGCCTGACAGTCGAGGTGCCTGGAAGCTGTATCTGCGGAATCTGAATCCCTGAGGCGGCCATGATAGCGGCCATCATCGCTGTCTGCTGGGCCTGGAAAGCAAGCTGCTGCTCCTGAAAGGTGAGAAACTGACGCTGGAGCTCATCCTGCCTAGCCTGCACGGCTGCATTGATGGCAGCCTGGTCCCTGTCTCTCCTCGCCTGCTCCTCAGCTGCACGGCACTGATCTGCCCTCATACCCTCTAGGATAGCAAGTAAAGCTGGGTCTGAAGCACTAGAAGAGCCCCCTGCCTCGTGGTCGTGTGCTCTAGAAGGGAGGTCTGACACTGGCGGCTGATAGTCATCATCCGAGTTGTCTGAGGCTAAGTCAAACTCTCGCTCTGCCTCTGCATCTGCGAAAGCCCCAATGGCTATGTCCTGCTGCTCCTCAGTCTCTAGAACTGCTGCTGTACTGCGAGTGCCCCTAGGAGAAGGAGGGGGCACCGGTCCACGTGGAGCACGAGGAGGTGGAGTAGCTCGGAGGTCGTGATGTGCTCGCAGCATCTGCCTGGGGTTGTAGTGGGGGAAGACGGTGTCTGACTCTGTCAACTCCCTCTACAAGTGAGCTGGCAGGGGTAGTGGCCTGGCACGGAGAATAAGAAGAGTGATCCAATGTGCATATGGCAACTGACGTCGTCCCCTGAAGCTCTCTGAAATAGTGTCCTCAATCTCTAAGACGATCAAATCCCACAAGTCGAACTCCGTCTGGGAGATGAGGTGAGCAACTAGCCACTGCTGTATACGAGTGAATCCATCTCTGTAACCTGTCCTGGGGAGAAGAGTCTTCCTCAACACAAAGTCGAGGATCCTAGCTGGTCGTGTCAAGTCTCCCACTGTCCGACTGGAGCCCTCTCCAAAAGGTGGACGGAAACAAGGAGCCACGAAGTCAACTGGTGGTATCTCACCACCGTGAGGACGTCGGGGAGGCTCAAAATTCCCGTAGCACAGCTGGGGAATCCTGGTGGGAGAAGCTCGCAGCCTAAGCACCTCTCTGGCCCTCTGAGATGTCACTCTATAATCTGTGCCTGCCAGAGCGTAGTGAATATAGCTGTGGTCTGGAGACACCCACACTGACGCGTAGAACTCTCGAACCCACTGCTCACAGTATGTACCAGGGAGAGCTAACAACTCTGGGAGGCCGTGGAGGTAGGTGAAATACTGACGAATATCGGCCCCAACCACGTTCCCGAGGATCTCAAGGTCAATAACTCGGTGCTCCCTGAACTGAGACTGAGAGCGAACCAGTGCCTCGTAGATGTCCTCCTGGACTACTGTGTAAAACCTGGCACCGGCTCTAGGATCCCTGGCAGCTGGAAACTAGGTAGGAAATGGAACAAACCGCAGCTGCTGGATCTCCTGGGCTGACACTAGGGTGAGATCCCTGTGGATCCTGACTGGCCTCTGTCATGAAGCTGGAGTGCCTCTGGCTGGTGTGGCACGAGCAGTGGAGGTAGACTGGCTCGGCGTACCAGTCCGAGGAGTGGGCTGGGTACGTGCACGAGTCGACCTCCTGAGGGGCTGCTCCTGCTCCTGTGCTGGATCCTCTGCCCGGGCTTCTACCTCTGTATCTGGATCCTCCTACGCTGGATCTCTGACCACTAGTCTGACCCGCTGACCTCCAATCATAACGGTGCCTGGAGGGGATCCATGTCGAGCCTCGGCCTCAAGTACTGCACGCCTCTGACGTGGCGTGAGATCTGCCCCTATCCTCAAAGCACCTGCACGACCACCTCTCTCAGCTGCCTCTACTGCTGCTGCAACTGCCTCGGCCACCTCTGCCTCTCTGTCGCTGGCCTTGCGCTTCTTGGTAGCCAACTTCTTTCCCTTGCCCTTCTCTGCCGCTGACAGGCGATGGGGAGGATCACCTCCACCATCACCCCCGGGGGAACCTCCTGAGCCAGCTGCCGGACCACTAACGTTCTTGGTACGAGCCACTGCGAGAGCAGGCAACTGAACGAACTGCCGACAAAGCCCAACTGACAAACGTGCTGCAGAGAATAGACAAGATAGGGTATACATAAGAAATCATAACGACTAGAGGTGACAAAACCCTATGGATCGCAAGAATAGATAAGGAATGATCGAGAACGGCTTACAATCAGGCGACAGGACGCATTCCGGAAGAGATGTCATGATCGAAGAATGCCGGAGACCACCAAACCACTCCTCAAGGTGCTATAGAGATGGAACAAATCAAATCGCTGTGGAAAACAACAATCTAATTCATTCACATGATAAACCAAACACCTTGAGGGTGAGAGACTAGGAGACTTACCCAAGCCCACACAACCCAGCGAGATTGGATCTGAGAAGGGAGAGGGAGAGGGAGAGATCCGGGGCCGCGGATCTGGCACGGGAAATCTCCGAAGGCGTCGGGGAACGACGACCTGTCGTCTGAGGCGGAGCTAGGGCACGGCGACGACGAGTTAGGGCTCGGGCGCGGGCGGAGATCGGGAAAAAGAAGTGAAAACCGACCGCATGAAGTCCCTGGGCGCGGGCTTTATGAGCCCGCCGCGGGGTCACCGGACGCTCTTAATGTGGCACCGGACGCGTCCGGTGACCACCGGACTCATGCGCAGAGAGGTATGCAAAAATGCATCGCACCGGACGATGGCCACCGGACGCTGGCTTTAGCGTCCGGTGCTTCAGGTCACGCCAGGTGAGCACCGGACGCAACTCACGGACGCTGCAGGGACACTGTTCCTGCGTCCGGTGAGTGCAGTCTGGCTCTCACAGCGCACCGGACGCACCTAGACAGCATCCGGTGCAGCGTTCGGTGCTCCTCTGGGCACTTTTTCAACTTAGCACTATGTCCGACTTTGACCCAACCAAGTTCCATCTTCAAAGACACGCAAATAAACACCAAATGGAACTGGTATGAGTGACTTCTCTCAAACCCTCAAATTTTCACAAATATTTAGCCATAGGCTTAGTAGTTTTTATGAAAATAATTCGAGAAATCGCCAAGGAGAATCATATGGCCATAAAGCTAGGGGATTGAATCATAATGAGCTTTGAATGCTCCCCCTATCTATGGACGAACACAGCAGATGCTCAAAGAATAATCGAAAAGAAACGGTCAATTAACAAGCATGCATATGATATGAGTTGTAATGCAATACTTGAAAGTAAGCTAATGCTTGTCACGTTTGATCCAAGGTTAAGCTTTTTCACACACACAAGGGGGTTATCTTAACCATGTTAGACAAGCCCTACATGCAAGTTGTATTTTAGTTTTAGTATGCATGATATGCAAAGCAAAAGTTATTTACAGGATTCAACACACAACTTTTTATTTTTTAGTGAAGTTAGAGAGATCAAGCACATTAAGTTCATTTCTCAACATACAAAACCTAGCTTCATCTAAGGGTTTTGTGAAGATATCCGCCAATTGATTTTCCATTCCCACATTCTCTAGAGATATGTCACCTTTAGCAACATGATCCCTAAGGAAGTGGTGGCGGATTTCAATATGTTTTGTGCGGGTGTGTTGAACGGGGTTGTTTGCAAGTTTTACGGCACTTTTGTTGTCACACAACAAAGGTACTTTGTCTAGTACTACTTCATAGTCTAGCAAAGTTTGTTTCATGTAGAGTATTTGTGTACAACAAGCACCGGCGGCAATGTATTCCGCCTCGGCCGTTGACAAGGCAACACTATTTTGTTTCTTTGACATCCAAGAGACAAGTGATCTATCTAGGAAGTGGCACCCTCCGGATGTTCTTTTTCTATCAATCCGGCACCCGACATAATCCGAATCGAAATAGCCTACAAGTTAGAATCTTGCACCTTTGGGATACCACAAACCTAGGCAAGGTGTGTATTTTAGATACCTAAGAATTCTCTTGACCGCAATCAAATGAGATTCTATAGGCATTGCTTGATATCTAGCACACATACACACACTAAACATTATATCGGGCCTAGATGCGGTGAGGTAGAGGAGACTTCCTATCATGGAGCGATAGAGAGTCTTGTCAATTGGGTTACCTCCCTCATCCAAGTCGAGATGCCCATTTGATGCCATGGGAGTCTTGATTGGCTTGCAATCCATCATCTTGAATCTCTTGAGAAGATCTTGAGTGTACTTCTCTTGAGAGATGAAAACTCCTTCCTTCATTTGCTTGACTTGAAATCCTAGGAAGAAGGATAGCTCGCCAATCATGGACATCTCAAACTCCTTGGACATCAAATCACCAAATTCCTTGCAGAAATCTTCATTAGTAGAGCCAAAAATAATATCATCAACATAAACTTGGCAAATGAAGATTTCCCCATTCATTTTCTTGGTGAAGAGTGTTGTGTCAACTTTCCCAATCTTGAAGCCCTTCTCAATGAGGAAGTCCCTAAGCCTCTCATACCAAGCTCTAGGAGCTTGCTTGAGACCGTAGAGAGCCTTGGACAACCGGTAGACATGCTTGGGGTACCTAGGGTCTTCAAAACCGGGAGGTTGCTCAACATAGACAAGCTCATTAATATATCCATTTAAAAAAGCACTTTTCACATCCATTTGAAATAACTTTATATTATGACTAGATGCATATGCAAGTAGGATACGGATTGCTTCAAGTCTTGCCACCGGTGCAAAGGTTTCACCGAAGTCAAGACCTTCCACTTGTGAAAAGCCTTTTGCCACGAGCCTTGCCTTGTTGCGCACCACTTTGCCTTGATCATCCTTCGTGTTCCGGAAGACCCACTTTGTTCCAATCACTCTTGCATCTTTGGGTCGCTCTTCAAGTGTCCATACTTGATTGCGAGAGAAGTTGTTCAACTCCTCTTGCATGGCCATGATCCAATCCGCATCACGAAGAGCTTCCTCTATGGTCTTTGGTTCATCTTCAAGAGACACAAAAGCGTGATGTTCAATAAATAAAGCATGTCTAGAACGAGTAGTTACACCACGTGATGGACTCCCGATGATGAGATCTTGAGAGTGATCTTGGAGGAGATGTGATGTTCTTCTTGGTGCCACTTGAGGGGTTGGTTGGGAAGCATCAACATCTTGTGCTTGTGCCACCGCTTGCTCATCAGTGACTTGAGTGTCTTCATGAGCATCTCTCACATCCTTGTCTTCATCTTGTGGACCATGTGAGGTGGATGGTGGCTCAATGACTTGCACATCATCATCATCTTCTTTTGGCTTGATGTCTCCCACGGGCATGTTCTTCATGGCATCCCTCAATGGTTCACCACCTACATCATCAAGATTATCACTTGCTCCTTGGGAGCCATTAGTTTCATCAAATTCAACATCAAATGTTTCTTCAACCATGTTTGTGGCATGGTTAAAGACTCTATATGCCTTGGACTTTGATGAATAGCCAACCAAGTAGCCATTGTCACATATTCTTTGGAACTTTCCCAAGTGTTGGCGCTTCTTGTAGATGTAGCATTTGCATCCAAACACTCTAAAGAATGAGACATCGGGCTTCTTCCCATTGAGCAACTCATATGGTGTCTTCTCTAGGAACTTGTGAGGAAAGAGCCGGTTTGAAGCATAGCATGCGGTGTTGATTGCCTCGGCCCACATTTTCTCCGAAGTATTATACTCATCTAGCATTGTTCTTGCCAAGGTGATCAATGTCCGGTTCTTTCTTTCTACAACCCCATTTTGTTGTGGTGTGTATGTTGAGGAGAACTCATGCTTGATTCCCACTTCATCACAATACTCTTCAATGTTGGTGTTGTCAAACTCTTTGCCATTGTCACTTCTAATATTCTTGACCTTGACATCAAATTGATTTTGGGCATTCTTTGCAAACTTCTTGAATATTGATGCAACTTCGGCCTTGTCTTGCAAAAAGAATGTCCAAGTGTATCGGGAGAAATCATCAACTATGACCAAGCAATATTTGTTGTCTCCAAGACTAGCATATGTGGTTGGTCCAAATAAATCCATATGAAGTAGCTCAAGCACTCTTGAAGTAGAGAGATAGGCCTTGGTTGGATGAGTATTTGCAACTTGCTTGCCGGCTTGACATGCACTACAAAGCTTGTCTTTCTCAAATGTCACATCCTTCAAGCCTCTAATCAATTCTTTCTTCATCAACTTCATGAGTGTGCCCATTCCAACATGTGCTACCCTTCTATGCCACAACCACCCAAGTGAAGTCTTGGTGAATAAGCAAGTCTTGACATCAACTTCATCGGATGAGAAATCAACTACATATAAGTTGTTGTGTCGGAAGCCTTTGAATATCACTTCATTGTCATCTTCCTTGGTCACTATTACTTCCTTCTTCTTGAATAGGCATTCAAATCCAAGATCACAAAGTTGTCCAACCGAGAGCAAGTTGAAACTCAATGATTGCACATAGAGCACATTGGTGATGGCGTTGTCATTTGATATAGCAACCTTTCCTAGTCCCTTGACCTTGCCTTTAGAATTGTCACCAAATGTGATCTTCTCTTGGTTATCAACATCTTCATCAAGAGAGGTGAACATCCGGGGATCTCCGGTCATATGTTGAGTGCAACCACTATCAATTACCCAATGTGATCCACCGGTCTTGTAGTTCACCTACACACAAGAGATCAAGCTTGAGATTTAGGGACCCATATTTGCTTAGGGCCCTTGACCTTCTCTACTAGTTGCTTTGGCACCCAAATCTTCTTTGGCCTTTGCTTGTTGGGCGGCCCCATGAAGCTAACCTTGACCTTGCCACTCTTGTCTTTCCTTACAATGTAGTGAGCATTGAAGGCAAATGGTCTTGCATGCTTGGGCAAGGGTGGTGGTAGTGGTGCCTTACACTCATGAGCAAAGTGTCCTTCTTGACCACACTCAAAGCATCTCTTTGGCTTTAGCTTGCTTGGTTGATCATGAGTGGCTAGTGACTTGATGAGCTTTGTTTGATGACCCTTGTAGCCAATTCCACTCTTGTCCATCTTCATGACGGTGTTCATGAAAAGCTCACTTTGAAGGTCCTTCCCTTTTGTGAACTTTGCTAACCCCATGGTTAGGTGTTCCTTCTCTTTCTTGAGCTTGTTGTTCTCTTGAGTTAGCTTCTTGATGATTGGGTCATTGTTGCTAGCTAACTCATCCAAGATGAATGTCTCATCTTCTTCTTGCTTGTCATACATCAAACCAAGCATGAGATATTGATTTTATTCCTTGAGTAACTTGTTCTCATATGCAAGCTTCTTGTCTTGATCAAGTGACTCAATCACAATGGTCTTGTGCTTGGCTTGGTCTTGCAACTCTTTCTTGAGCATGACTATTTCATCCTTGAGCTTGATGGTGTCCTCATAGCTCTCGGCCACTACCACTTTTTTGCCCTTGCAATCAACACATTTGCTTGTGCTCTCCACAAGTAAGTCATCACAAGATGTGGCTACATCAAGCTTAGCAAAATTGTTAGTAGCAACATGTGTTTCATCAATTTCAAGTTCATAAGCAATCTCAAGGTTGTCATAGTTTGCTTTTAGAGTTGTTAGTTCTTCTTTCATTGCTCTATATCCTGTGATAAGCTCATCATGAACACTCTCAAGTTTATCATGTTTTTCTTTGAGCTCTTTTAGAGAGAGTTTGAGCTCCTTGAGCCTAGTGGTCATGATCTCATTTTGGTCTCTAAGCTCATCACTAGACTTAAGCTTTGCTAGAAGTGTTTCATTTTCAAGTTCAAGCTTTTCATTTTCACTTCTAGATTTTCTTATGACTTTTGTGTACTTATTTAGCAATTTTACAAGTTCATCATAAGAAGGTGATTCATATTCACTATCACTTTCACTACTCTCATCCTCACTTTGTACCTTCCGGTCACCTTTGGCCATAAGGCATAGGTGTGTAGAGGATGTAGATGGTGGTGAAGATGATGGTGATGGAGCATCGATGGCAATGGCGGCAACCTTCTCATCATCACTTTCATTGCCGGAGGAGTCACCACTTGAGCTCTCAATGTCGGTGAGCCAATCACCAACAATGTAAGCCTTGCCATTTTTCTTCTTGTAGTGCTCCTTCTTCTTGCCACCTTTCTTCTTGTAATGCTTCTTGTCATTCTTCTCATCATCACTTGAATCATCTTGCTCTTTGTTCTTCTTCTTGTATTTGTCCTTCTTGGGCTTTGGACATTGATGAGCAAGATGACCAAGCTCACCACAATTGTAGCAATCCATCTCGGAGATGGGCTTCCTCTTGCTACTTGTGAAGAACTTCTTCTTCTTGGAGTCAAAGTTGACTCCATTCTTATTGAGCTTCTTCAACATCTTTGTGGTTCTTCTCACCAAGAGAGCAATAGATGCAGCATCATCACTTGAAGTTGATGACTCAACTTCAATCTTCTTGGCTTTGCCCATGTGGGAAGCTTTGAGAGCCAAGTCCTTCTTTTCTTTCTTGGCCGACGAGGAGCCATCTTGGGGGTTCATGTGCATGTACATCTCATGAGCATTGATCTTCCCCAATATGGCGGTTGGTGTAGCGGTGGAGAGATCGCCTTGATGAAGCACCGTTACTATGTGCCCATATTTCTCAATGGGAAGCACACATAGTATTTTCCTTGCTACATCCGCCGCACTCATTTGAGTGAGCCCAAGTCCATTTAGCTCCTCTACAATGACATTCAAGCGAGAATACATTTCATTACCATTTTCTTTAGGAAGCATCTCAAATGTATTAAGCTTGTTCATCACTAGGTGATAGCGTTCCTCGCGTTCACTCTTTGATCCCTCATGGAGCGCACAAAGTTCCTTCCAAAGTTCATTGGCTGTTTTGTGGCTCCGAACGCGGTTGAACACCTCTTTGCAAAGGCCTCTAAAGATGTGGTTTTTGGCCTTCGCATTCCACTTCTCGTTTTCTTGCTCTTGTGGAGTAAGAGCGGTGGCTCTTTCCGGTGGGGTAAACCCTTCGGTCGCGGCTTTTAGGCACTTTATATCGCATGCCTCAAGGTATGATTCCATCTGTATTTTCCAATACGGGAAGTCATCCCCATCGAACATGGGTGGCGGTCCATCCCCGTTAGACATCTTTTCTCTAGGCGGTGAAGCCTAAATAATGAGCACTAGGCTTTGATACCAATTGAAAGGATCAAGATGCCCAAGAGGGGGTGAATTGGGCTTCTCTACAAATTTAAGCAACCTATAAGCTCCAATTCAACCCCTTGTGCCTAGTGTGACCTAGAGAGCTACCGGATAAAAAATTTTGCACCCTAGTTCCAATCCTATTCTAGCATGGTAATTCTAAGAATGTAAAAGCACAAAGTAAATGCTAGAAAGTAAAGGAGTAGTGGAAGAAAGTGCTCGGTGATGTTTTGCCGAGGTATCGGAGAGTCGCCACTCTCCACTAGTCCTCGTTGGAGCACCCGCGCAAGGGTCTTGCTCCCCCTTGGTCCGCGCAAGGACCAAGTGCTCTCTATGGGCTGATTCTTCGACACTCCGTCGCGGTGAATCGCCCAAAACCGCTCACAAGCTTGACACGAGCCACCCACAAGAACTCCGGGCGGTCTTCGTGCCTCCAATCACCACCGAACCGTCTAGGTGATGGCGATCACCAAGAGTAACAAGCAAAGAACTCTCACTTGACCCAAACAAGACTCTATTGAGTGGTGGATGCACACTTGACTCTTGGAACTCACTAGAGAAGGATTCTCTCAAGAAATCACTCAAATCTCAATCCTCTCTAGGCTCTTGCTACTCTCTTGCTCCACAACAAGTTGCTTTGATGTTCAAATGGGCAAGAGAGCTCTCATGGACGAGGTGGAGGAGTATAAATACTACCCACAAAGTCCAAAGGTCAGCCAACCGTTTTCCACTGAAAACGAGGTCACCGGACGCACATTATGTTGCACCGGACGCACTGCATCGAGCGTCCGGTGCTCCATAACGGCTAACTGTACTTGCTTCTGACAGGTCACCGGACGCTAACTTCCAGCGTCCGGTGCACCATCCGGTGCTCCGGGGAAACTTACATGCTCCCTGCGCATGGGACCGGACACTACCCGGAGCGTCCGGTGCTAGCGTCCGGTGCTCAGGGCAGGTTTGCAACCTCCCTAGGTAAGGGACCAGACACTACCCGGTGAGTCCGGTGCCAGCGTCCGGTGCCTAACCCTAAGCACGGCACTGATCCAACGGCTAAGGACCTCACCGGACGCACTCACAGAGCGTCCGGTGCAGCGTCCGGTGCCCCCTTGGGCACCCTAACTTCGTCGAAATGCGATCGCTCCAAAACGAAGTTTGTTCCTCTCGATATAAGGACTATCTCTGAGCTGCCTAGAGCTAGGTTTACCAAGTGTGCACCACACCTAAACCTAAAGCCTTGCCTAAGTCAAGCTACTAGATCAAAGCCCCTCTTAATAGTACGGTCAAAGGAAAACAGAGTCCTAAACTACTCTAAGTGCCCTTCTTCACCATATGGCACTTAGACCTAGTCTAGTCTTGACGATGTCCATCCATCCTTTGAAAACCGAAACGATTTCCACTATTAAGTAGGCATATACGTCCCTGTCCATCGAGTACCTATTTACCATGACCTTACCTATGACTTTGCCTCTGCAAAACACATGTTAGTCATAGTAATCAACAATGTCATTAATCACTGAAATCACTAGGGGTCAAGATGCTCTTTCACCAGGGCCAGGCCGCTCGTTTGGCCAAGTCTACTTTTTAGATAGGTTTCGACCCACTCAGACCTTTGGCAAGGAAGAGTTGTCACTTAGCCCTAGAGAGAGCAACAGCTGTCGGCACCGCAGCTACCACCACCGCCTTCACCATCATTGCCCCCTCCTTCCTTCCTCCTCTGGCATCTCGCTAGTAGGTGGGGAGTGACGATCCATCGCATGAATAAGTTTTCTAGTGGATTGAATCATTTCGGGTTAGGATCTCTCCATAGGTGATTTATCTCCTCCTCCTTCCCGACAATGGTGGGGGGTAGGATGGATTTGTTTTCTCTATGACCGCTATGTTGAAGATGAGGGTGACAACTATGATGTCAACGACTTCTTCGGTATGACGACATGGAAACTTTTTCCAAATGGCGCCATTAAGGTGGAGATAATGTCGCCGTTATGGAATAATTTTCTCCCGTCTCTTTTCTATTTTATTATGGTTAGATCTAAGCACAACGAAAGCCTAGGGAGAATAAGTTTTAGATGAGTCTTATTTATTCTTTAGTGTCAAAAAAGAAGAAAAAAGACACTAGAAAGAAGAAGCTTCTCAACTCCTCCTGCAAGAATGTTGGCCGTCATTCATTGGGCATCTGTTCTCAGGCTTTTTACGAGTGTTTGCATGTACGGACATCTATACGAATCATCATATTGGTTTGTATTTGAGATTTAGAGCTATACAAAGCATGGGTAAAATATTATGCATGTAGTTGCCTTTGAGGCAAAATACTTGAGGTACTCTACACCGGAAGGCAGACTGACAGAGAGATAGTAGGTGGCATGAACGTTGTCTGTCTTAAGACACAAAGGGTGGTTCTAATAATATCGATAATGCAGGCTATTCCACTATATGTATGAGTAGTGTTTTCCAGCTTCTAGTATTACTCCCTCTGTCCCCATTTAATAGTTGTTTTAGCCTTCACTTTAGTGCATGCAAGATTCTACGAATTTGGACTAAATCTTTTACCTAGATACATGCATGATGCTCTCAATGGAGACAGCTAGAAGCACAGCTACAACAACTCTGAAAAGAGGACAGAGGTAGTGTTGTGTTAGATCCTTATGTGTTGTATCAGGCGATATTGGTGTACAATTTGTTAGAGACCAGGTGAACTCATTAGATTTTGCTTGGGATAAATTCACTTGACCAAAGGAAAAGGGTGGTCTTGGTTTGCTGAGACCCACGCCTATTCAACCAAGTATTACTAACAGTGGTGCTAGACAGAGAGCTAACACCAGTTGACGGAACTGCCCTATTAGGGGAGAAAAAAGTTGGTATAAGAATCACAATGAACTCTTCAATAGTAATATAGATGGATCAAGTTTTTATGACACACATGAGAATTGTTTAAAAAAATAGACAGAAGTCACGTACTAGCATGCAGCTAAAGATATGCAACAGGACAGCCTGACCCGGCATGGCATAGGCCTGTGCCAGGCATGGCCTGATAGGGCATGGCACGAAAAGGCCCGCTAGGCCACCAGGCCGTGCCATAGCAGTCCATCGTGCCTGGCCGACAGCCTAGGCACGGTCTACGGGCCACTTTTCATGCCGGCTTGGCCCGATAAGCACGGGCCTAGTAGCGCACTAGGCCGACCGATGCCTAGGAAGGAGGAGAGGTCGCTCACTGTCATGGACCACCACCGCTTGGATCCATGATGTCATGGAGGAGCAGTGGCTAGGAGCCTAGATTGGTGATGCCATGGAGAAGGCCATTGCCGCTTGGATGCAGGCTATCGACCAGTGGTGCAGAGGCGAGATCACCAGCTGAAAGGTCCTTGTTTGGTTTTGATAATTGAGTGACAACTTAGGTGGACTAATAATGTTTATGTCAGATACATAGGAGATTAGTCCACAGGTTAATATGTGATGATGGAGGAGCTCATTATATATGAGACATGACATGGAGTCATGTGACCAAGGTGGAGAAGATCAAGATGAGGCTTGGCTCGATGGACCAATTACAAGTGTGAAGGGAAAGTCGGAGGCTTTGGAGTGAGGGACCATGTGTGACGGTTAAGTTTGAGCAAGACTTGGCAGCAATGGACCAAGGCAATGGTGAAAACTAAGTGAGGTTAAGATCAATGAACCAATACAGTCATGTGATGATATGAAGTGGATCATATCATTTGGTGATTGGATTAGTGCATGTGTTGCATCAACATTGGAGGAGTTGGAATGGAATATGCAAGGCAATAGTATAACCTAGAGCATTTCCATTTCACTGGTCATAGGTGTGTAGAGAAGTTTATGACCGGATTTAGGATAAATGGCTATACTATCAAGAGGGGAAAACTTGTTTGCATATCAGTTATCTAGTGCCACTTGAGTGATCTAACTTTACATATGTGTTAGGATTGAGTGGTGTGGCAAGTTTGAGAGGCTAACTCCTTTGGGAAAATATTTGAAAAAAGCTAACACACATGTACATGATTGTGTGAGTGAGCAATTCTAGTGTGATTGCATCATGAGGTTGCGTCGAGTGGCACTAGGTGTTTGTGTTGCAAGCCGGTGGTGCTTGTTACTCTTGAAGGTTTCCACCTCCAGATGGCTTGGTGGCTTGTGACTCCATGGAAGCACGCATGGAGATTGTGCGGTGCTCTGAAGAAGAGATTGTGAGGGGTACGGTGCTCACCTCGTGAGAATCGCGAAGAGCAACTCTAGTAGAGCGAGACATGGAGGGCGACAAGTGGTCCAACCGGGTCAAGTGCTAGAGCTTGTGGTAAGCACTCTATGTGGGAGAGT